>NW_016921680.1:12135-29041 GCF_001483705.2 Eufriesea mexicana | reverse complement strand
GGGGAAGCCAGCAATTGTGGTCGTGGCACGTTGGATTTTGTTTCGTTACGTTCGGTTATGTGACGGTTGGCTATGTTAGGGAACGATATCACTATCTTTTGTACTATACACTGCTAATCGGTGGATTTCTGCTCTCCGCTGTTCACTAATATTTTCTGCTTGGCTTTGTGGCGGCCAGCAGTGGTGGTCCCTGCTCGTTAGGTTGGGTCATGTTACGATTGGTTGGGTTAGGATAGGTCAGGTTATGTTAGGATATCACCAACTTTTGTGCTATACAATGCAATCCGGCGGATTTCTGCGCTCTACTGTGATCTAGTACATTCTGCTTGGCTATTGTGGAGGCCAGCAATTGTGTCCGCGGCACGTAAGTTTGATTTCGGTTACGTACGATTAAGATAAGTTTGGTTAGGTTAGGACGGGGTAGCTCTAACTTATGTGCTACACACTGCTATTCTAAGGATTCCTGCGCCACTCTCTCCTCGAATATGTTCTGCATGGCTCTGTGGACGGCAGCAATGGACGTCACGTGACGTTAGGTTGTGTTAGGGTACGATTGGTTACGTTACGCATTGTTAGTTTGGGATAGGATATCTTTGGCTCCTGTGCTAAACCTGGTGGATCTCTGCGTTCCACTGCGCTCTAGTACGTTCTGCATGGCTCTTGGGAGGACAGCAATTGCGGTCTCGGCACGTTAGGTCGAGTTACGTTATGCTTGGTTACGTTACGTTTGGCTATGTTAGGGAGGGGCAGCTTTGACTCTTGTGCTATACACTGCTATTCGGTGGATTCTTGCGCTCTTCTGTGCTCTTATATTTTCTGCTTTGCTCTGTGGAGCCCATCAATAGCCTTATCGGCACGTTGGGCTTCGCTACGTTACGTTTGGTTAGGTTAGTCAGCACTTCGTTCGGTGCGGGTAGCTGTGACTTTCGTGCTATATATTGATACTCGGTGGACTTGTGCGCTCTACTGTACTCTACTATATTCGGTTTGGGACTGAGGAGGGCAACAACAGTGGTCTGGGCACGTTGGTTTGTGTTACGCTACGTTTGGTTAGTATAGGTTAGTTCAGGTATTGTTTGGATACTCTCGACTGTTGCACTGTACACAGCAATGCGGCGGATTTGAGCACTTTACTGTACCCTGGTATATTCTGCTTGGCTCCGTGAAGGCCAGCGATAGTGGTCTCGCCGCGTTGGGTTGAATACGGTTACGCTTGGTTGTGTTAGAATAGGTTAGTTTTGACTTTTGTGCTATGCACAGCCACTCTATGGATTTCTG
This sequence comes from Eufriesea mexicana, assembly GCF_001483705.2. NCBI lineage: Eukaryota > Metazoa > Arthropoda > Insecta > Hymenoptera > Apidae > Eufriesea > Eufriesea mexicana. The sequence goes on along the minus strand of NW_016921680.1, from coordinate 27,763 downwards.
TGCTCTACTGTGCTCTACTTTATTAAGCTTTGTCATGTGGTGGCCAACAACAGTGTTTGCGGCTTTATGTTCACTTATGCCACGTTTGGTTATGCTAGGTTTGGCCAGGTTAGGTTCGGCTATCCACGACTTTTGTAACATACACTTCTATTCGGTGGATTTCTGCGCCCTAATATGCACTAATGTGCTCTGCTCGGCTCTGGGGTGTCCAGTGATAACAGTCTCAGCACGTTAGGTTCAGTTAGGTTACGATTGGTGCGGATAGATTAGGCTACGTTTGGTCAGCATAGCTTCTACTTTCGTGCCATACACTATTATTCGGTGTATTTCAATGTTCTACTGTGCTCCACAACATTCCGATTTGCTCTGGGGAGGCCAGGAGCAGTGGTCGCTGCACGTCATATTCAGCTATGCTACGTTTCGGTAGGTTTCGTTAGTCAGGTTTGGTTAGGATAGCTGCGGCTTTTGAGCTTTTCTCAGCAATGTGGTGCACTTCTGCGCTCCTGTGCGCTAGTACATTCTGCTTGTCTCTGTGGAGGCCTGCAATTGTGGTGTCGTCACGTTAGGTTGATTTAGGTTACGTTTGTGTATGTTACGCTTGGCTAGGTTAGGATAGGCTACAGAGACATTTGCGCTTTACACTGATTTTCTGCAGATTTCTGTGTTCCACTGTGCTCTACTGCATTCTGCGGGGCTCTGGGGTGGCCAGGAGCTGTGATCTCGTCACGTCACTTTGGGACAAGCTGTGTTTGGTTAGGTTAGATAAGATGAGGCTAGGATACGTTACCTACGGCTTTTGTGTCATTTTCTGCAATGTGCTGGATTTCTGCGTTGTAATGTGCTCCAGTACGTTCTGCTTGTCCCTGTCGCAGCCAGCAGTTGTGGTCTCGGCACGTTAGGTTGTGCTATGCCATGTTTGGTTATGTTACGTTTGGTGATGTTAGGACACGATAGTTTAGACATCTGCGCTATGCACTGCTATCTTCCGACTACTGCGCTCTACTGCGTTCTAATATTCTCTGCATATCTCTGGGCAGGCCAGCAATAGCGGTCTCGGCGCGTTAGGTTTAGTTAGGCCACGTATGCATACGACAAGTTTGGTCACGTTAAGACGGAATATTTTAGACTTCCGTGACATTCACTGCCATACGTTGGATTTCTGCTCTCAACTGCGCTTCAATATCTTCTGCTTGGCTCTAGTGTGGCCAGTAATTGTGGTCTCCGTCCGTTTGTTTGAGTTATGCTACTTTTTGTTAGGGTAGGCTTGTAACGCTTGATTAGGTTCTATATGGCTCCTTCGCTTTAGACTCTTCGGAGGATTTCTGCGCTCTACATTGCTCTACTATACTTTGCTCGCCACTTGAGAGGCGGCAAATTCCAGCCGCGGCACGTCAGGTTGAGTTAGGTCTCGTTTGGTTAGGTTAGGTTAGGCTAAGTTTGGCTAAGATAGCTCTGTCTTTCGTGCAATACACTGTTATTCGGCGGATTTCTGTGCCCTACTGAGCAGAACTAAATTCTGCTAGGCTGTGGGGAGGCCAGGAGCAGTGGTCGCGGTGCGTTTCGTTCAGTTATTCTACGTTCTGTTAGGTTAGGTTATTTCAGGTTATGTTAGGGTGTTCTCGACTGTTGTAACATACACTGCTAATCGGTGAATTACGGAGCACTGCATTGCTCTACCATACTCTGCTCTGCACTGTAGAGGCGAGCAATAGCGGTGGCGGCACGTTAGTTTGAGTTAGGTTCCGTTATGTTAGGTTAGGTTAGGCTATGGTTTGGTTAGGCTAACTTTGGCTTCCGAGCTATACACTGTTATTCGTCGGATTTCTGGGATCTACTGTGCTGTACTGTATCCTGCTTGGCCTTGGGCAGGCCAGAAATAGTGGCCGAGGCGCGTTATGTTGAGATAACCTAGGCTTGTATGTGTTAAGATTGGATATATTCGGACAGAGTAGCTTTGACTTTTGTGCTATACACTGCTATTCGGCGGAATTCTGCGATCTACTGTTTTCCAATATTCTCTGCTTCGCTCTGTGGAGGCCCGTGATAGCGATCGCGGCACGATTGGTTGGGTTATGTTACGTTTGGTTAGGTTAGGTTATGTCAAACTCGGTCATGTTGTCTTTCACTTTCGCGGTATATACTGCTAGTCAGAGGATTTCTGCACTCGACTGGCTTATACTAGTATTTACTAGGCCCTGGGGAGGCCAACAGTAGTCGCGGCACGTTATGTTAAGTTAGGCTACGTTTGATTATGTTATGTTATGTTATGTTTGGTTACGGTGGCTTCGACCTACGTGCTACACACTATTGAACAACGGGTTCCTGTGACCTACGGTCCTCTACTGTATTATGCATGGCTATGTGGAGCCTGGCTGCAGTGTTCGCGGTACGCTCCGATGAGTTACGCTACGTTTGGTTAGGTTAAGTTAGGTCAGGTTATTTTGCGATATCTTCCACTATGTGCCATTTACAGCAGTGCTGGGGATTTTTGCGCTCCGCTGTGCTCTACTACATTCTGCTTGGCTCTCCGGGTGCCAGCAGTAGTGGTCGCGGCAGGTTTTGCTGAGCATCGCTACGCTTGGTTAGTTTAGGTTACGCAAGGTTAGGTCATGACATCCCAGACTTTTGTGCTTTTCACTGCATTGCGGCCGGTTTGTGCGCCCTACTGTGCTCTAGTACATTCCCCTAGACTCTGCGGGGGCAGAATTGGCGGTCCCGTCGTGTCAGGCTGCGTTATACTCCGTTTGGGTGTGTTACGTTTGGCTAGGATAGGTTTGGCTACTTTGACTCTTGTGCTATACATTGCTATTCGGTGGATTATCTGCGCCCTACCTTTCCTTAGTATGCTCTGCCTGGCTCTGGGGTTGCCAGTGACAGTGGTCTGGCCACGTTAGTTTGAGTTAGGTTTCGTTCCGTCAGGATAGGTAAGGAAGCTTTGGACAGGGTTACTTTGACTTTTGTGATATACACTGCTAGTCAGTTGATTCCTGCGCTCCACATTGCTGTGCAATGCTCTGCACACCTCTGTGGGGGCGAGCAATAGCGGTCGCGGCACGTTAGTTTGTGATATGTTACGTTTGGTAAGGTTACGTTATGTTGAGTTTGGTTTGAATAGCTTTGACTTTCGTGCCCTGCACTACTATTCGGTGGGTCTCTGCGCTCTAATGTGCTCTAATATACTCTGCTTATCTCTACGAAAGTTATCAACAGCGGTCACGGCAAGTAATGTTCAGTTAAGCCACGTTTTGTGTAGCCAGGCTGTGCCAGGTTCGGTTAGGTTATGCTCGTCTTTTGCGGTGTACACTGTTATTCGGTGGATTTCAGCGCTGTACATTGCTCTGCTCTACTCGGCCTGGCACTGGGGAGGCGAGCAATGCCGGCCGCAGCACGTCAGCTTGTGTTAGGTCACGTTTTGTTAGGTTAGGTTCGGACATGTTATGCTAGGATATCTACGGCTTCGGTGCTATTTACCTCAGTGCGCTGTCATTTCTGCGGTCTGCGGTGCTCTAGTTCATTGTGCTTGGCTCTGGCGAGGCCAGCAATAGTGGTCTCGGCACGTTAGGGTGAGTTATGTTACGTTCGGTTAGGTTAGGCTTTGTCGAGCTCGGTCAGGTCATCTATGACTTTCGTGCTATACACTGGTCTTCGGGGGATATCTGCACTCGACTATGCTCTACTATATTCTGCTTGGCCCTGGGATGGCCAGTAACTGGGATGGCCTCGCCATATTAGGTTCATTTATGCTACGTTCGGGTATGTTTCGTTTGGCTGTGTCTGGATTTGCTAATATGAGTGTTGTGCTATTAACTGCTATTTGATGGATTTCATCGCAATAATGCGCTCCATGCGCTCTGCTTGGCTGTGAGGATGCTAGCAATATTGGTCTCGTCACGCTACGTTAAGTTACACCACATTTGGTTGGTTAGGTAATGTCAGGCTGTTCCTCCATATGTTTGACTTTTGCGATGTACACTGCAATACGGTGGATTTCTGCACTCCGCTATGCACTAGTATATCCTGCTTGGCTCCGTGGAGTCCAACAATAGTGATCTCGCCGTGATAGGCATATCTAAGGTACGTTTGCATATGCCACGTTTGGCTCGGTTAGTATATGGTACTTCTACTTTTGTGCTGTACACTGCCAATCATTGGATTTTTGCTCTCTAATGTGCTCTGATATGCTATGCTTGGCTCCACGGGGGCCGTACATAGCGGCCGCGGCACCTCATGATGATTTAGACTGCGTTCGGTTAGGGTAGGCTAGGTCATGTTTCGTTCGGATATCATCGGCTTCTGTGATGTACAATGCAGTGCGGTGGATTTCTGCGCTCTACTGTGCTCTTGTATATACTGCATGGCTCTAGGGTGCCCGCAATAGTGGTAGCGGCACGTTATGTTGATTTTGAGTACGTTCTGTTAGGTTAAGCATGCCACGTTTTGTTAGGGTGTCTTTGACTCCTGTGCCGTACAAGTACAATGAAATGTGGTGGGTTTCTGCGCTCCGCTGTGCTCTAATACATTCTGCTTGGCTCTGGCGTGGACAGAGGGAGTGGCCTCGGTGCGTTAGGTTCATATACGGTGCGTATGCTCATGCCACGTTCCCTGGGTAAGGACACGACAACCTTGACTTTTGTGCTATAAACTGCTTCTCGGAGAATTTCTGCCTTGTACTGTGCTCTCGCATGTTCCGCTTGTCTCTGGACAGGACAGCCATTTTGGTCTCGTCAAGGTGTAATGAGATACACTACGTTTGGTTAGGTTAAGTTAGGTCAGGTCAGGTTAGTATACGTTTGACTTCTGTGCTATATACTGCTATTCGCTGGATTTCTGCGCTCAAGTGTGCTCTAATAGGCTCTGCTTTGCCACGGGATTCGCAGTAATAGGGGTCTCGGCACGTTGGGTTGTGTTAGGTTTCGTTTCGTTGTGTTAGGTTAGGAAGGTTTGGCTAGGGTTTCTTCGACTTTTGCGCTTAACACTGCCATTCGGAGGATCTCCGCGCTCTTTATTGCTCAACTGCACTCTGCTCGATATTGGGGAGGCTAGCTATAGTGTCCTCGGCACGATAGTATCAGTTAGATTACGTTGGGTTATGTTACATTTGGTTAGGTTAGGATACGACAGCCTTGACTTTTGTGCTATAGATTGCTATACGGTTCATTTCTGGTTTCTACTGTGTTCTAGTATATTCTGCTTAGCTCCATGGTTGCCAGCAATAGCGAGGTCGCCATGTAGGTTGAGTTAGCTTACGTTTGCATATGCTACGATGGGCTAAGTTAGGATAGGCTACCTGGACTTCTGCGCTATACACAGCTGGATTGCTGCGCCCTAATGTGCTCTCATATGATCCGCTTGTCTCTGAGGTGGACGGTAATAGCGGTCTCGGTACGATAGGTTTATCTAGGTTACGTTCCGTTGGGTTAGGTTAGGAATGTTCGGTTAGGATTTCTTTGACCTTTCTGCCATACACTGCTGTTCGGTGAATTCTTGCGCTCCACATTGCTATCATATACTCTGCTCTGCCAGCCATTTTGGTCTCGTCAAGGTGTTATGAGATACACTACGTTTGGGTAGGTTAAGTTAGGTCAGGTCAGGTCAGTATACGTTTGACTTTTGTGCTATACACTGCTATTCGCTGGATTTCTGCGCTCTAGTGTGCTCTAATAGGCTCTGCTTGGCTACGGGATGGGCAGTAATAGGGGTCTCGGCACGTTGGGTTGTGTTAGGTTACGTTTCGTTGTGTTAGGTTAGGCAGGGTTGGCTTGGGTTTCTTCGATTTTTGCGCTATACATTGCCATTCGGAGGATCTCCGCGCTCTTCATTGCTCAACTGCACTCTGCTCGACATTGGGGAGGCCAGCAATAGTGTCCTCGGCACGATAGTATCAGTTAGATTACATTGGGTTATGTTACGTTTGGTTAGGTTAGGATACGACAGCCTTAACTTTTGTGCTATAGATTGCTATACGGTGCATTTCTGGTTTCTACTGTGTTCTAGTATATTCTGCTTGGCTCCGTGGTTGCCAGCAATAGCGAGGTCGCCATGTAGGTTGTTAGCTTACGTTTGCATACGTTACGATTGTCTAAGTTAGGATAGGCTACCAGGACTTCTGCGCTATACACAGCTATCCGCTGGATTGCTGCGCCCTAATGTGCTCTCATATGATCCGCTTGTCTCTGAGGTGGGCAGTAATAGCGGTCTCGGTACGATAGGTTTATCTAGGTTATGTTCCGTTGGGTTAGGTTAGGAATGTTCGGTTAGGATTTCTTTGACCTTTCTGCCGTACACTGCTGTTCGGTGAATTCTTGAGCTCCACATTGCTATCCAACACTCTGCTCCACTCTGGGTATGCGAGCAAGAGAGGCCGCGGCAAGTTAGGTTGAGCTATATACGACTGGTTAGGACAGGTTAGGATATATTTGGCATTATAGCTTTGACTTTCGTGCTGTACACTGTTATTCGGTGGGTTTCTGTGATTTACTGCGCTCTACAATATCCTGCTTGGCTCTGGGGAAGACAGGAGCGGCGGTCACGGCACGTTGCATCGAGCTATACTACGCTTGGTTGTGTTAGGTTGTGTCAGGTTAGGTTCGGTTATCTTGAACTTTTGTGCGGTACACTGCAATTCGGTGGATTCCTGTGCTCCACGTTGCTCTACTATACCCTGCTCGACTCTGGGGAGTCGAGCAATAGTTGTCGAGGCGCGTTAAGTTGCGTTAGGTTATGTTCGAATGGACTAGGTTAGGTTATGTTTGGTTAGGGTAGCTTTGACTTTCGTGCCGTGCACTGATGTTCGGTGGGTTTCTATGACCTAATGTGCTCTACAATATTCTGGTTGGCTCAGGGGAGGCCGGAAGCTCTGTTCACATCACGCTATGTTGAGATGTTCTACGTTTGGTTAGGTTATGCTAACTTGGCTTCGGTCTGGATAGTAATGACTTTTGTGCTATACATTGCTATTCTATGGATTTATGCGCTCCACTCTCCTCTAATATGTTCTGCTCTAATCTAGGGAGGCCAGAATTAGCGGCCGCAGTCGTTAGGTTTAGTTATGTTACGTTTGATTATGTTAAGGTTGTATATATTTGGATGGGGCAGACCTGACTTTGTGCTTTACACTGCTACTCGGGGGATTTCTGTGCACTTGCGAGCTCTGGTATACTCAGCTTTGCTCTGCGGAGGTCAGCAACATCTATGTAGGGCGGTTAGGTGTAGTTAGGTTACGTTTGCTTATGCTATGTTTGGTTATGTTAGTCAAGGGTAGCTTCGATTTTTGTGGTACACACTACTATTCGGTGGATTTCTGCGCACTGCTGTGGTCAATTGTGCTGTGCTTGCCTTTCGCGAGGCCAGCAATGGTGGCCTCGGCTCGTTAGGTTATTTATACTGCGTATGGTTACTTCAGGATATGTCATGTAGTGTTGGGGTATCTATGACATCTGTGCTATTCGCTGATATTTGGTGGACTTCTGCGCTATACTGGGCACGAATATGCTGTGCTCGTCCCTGGGGTGGCCAGCAATAGTGGTCCTGACATCATACGTTTTGTTATGTTACGTTTGGTTAGGCCAGGTTGGGTTTGGTTTGCTTGTAATGGCTTAGACTTTTGTGCTATACACTGCTACTCGTTGGTTTTCTGCACTCTATTTTGCCCTAGTATGTCCAGCTTGGAACTGGGGGCAAGTAATAGTGGTCTCGGCTCGTTAAGTTTAGTCAGCCCACGCGTGGCTATGTTAGGTTATGTCAGTTTGGGATATGGTATATTTGACTTTTGCGCTATACGCTGCTATTTGGTAGATATCTGCGCACTGCTGTGCTCTATTGTACTCCGCTCGGCTCTGGGGATTCCAGTAATAGTGGTCTCGGCACGTTAGGTTAAGTTAATGTTGATTTGATTATATTACGTTTGGAATGGTTAGGTTAGAGTAGCTTTGACTTTTGCGCTGTACACCGCTATTCGGAGGACTTCGGCGCTCTACATTTCTCTACTATACTCTACTCGACTCTGGGGAGGCCAGCAATTGTGGCTGTGGTACGAAAGCTTGTGTCATGGTACGCTCGGTCTTGATCAGTTCGGTTAGGTTAGGGGATGGTGGCTTTGACTTTTATGCCTCTCCCTGCTATTCGGTGTATTTCTGAGCTCTACTGCGCTCTTATATGCTCGGCTCGGCTCTGAGGATGCCAGCAATAGTAGTCTATGCACGTTAGGTTTAGCTCTGTTGCGTTTGGTTTTGTTACGTTGGTTTGGGTTAGGTTTCAATAGCTCCGTCTTTCTCGGCATATACTGCTATTTGGTGGGTTTTTTCGCTCTGCAGTGCTATACTATACTCTGCTGGAACCTGGGGAGGCCAGTAGTAGAGGTTCCGGACGTTAAATTGATTTAGGCTACGTCTGGTTATGTTACGCTTGATCAGGGTAGGAGAGGGTAGCATTGACTTTTGTGCTATATACAGATATTCAGTGGGCTTCTGCGCTATACTGTGGTCTAATACGCATCGCCTGGCTGCGGGGAGGTCAGCAATAGCGGCCTCGGCAGGTTTGGTTGTGTTAGGTTACGTTTGGTTAGGATATGTTTACTTGGGTTTGGTTGGGATAGCTATAGCTATCGTGGCATACACTGTCTTTCGATGCATTTTTGCTCTCTACTGTGATCTACTATACTCTCTTGACTCTGGGGCAGACAGTAATTGCGGTGTCGTCACGTCAGGTTGAGTTTGGTTACGTTCGGTTAGGTTATGCTTGCTTGCGTTAGGTCTGGCTAGCTATGATTTTCTTGGCATAGACTGTTATTCTGTGGATTGCTGCTCTCCACTGAGTTCCGCAATGCTCTGCATGACTCTGGGGTGGCCAGCAATAACGGTCGTGGCAAGATAGGTGTGGCAATGTTACGCTGTGTTAGGCCAGGTTAGGTTAGGTTTGGTTAGGACGGCTTTGACTTTTTTGCCATGCAAAGCAATTCGGTCGATATCTGCGCTCTGCATTGCTCTACTTTCATCTCCTTGACTCTGGGGATGCCAGCAACAGCGGCCGTGGCACGTATGGCTGGGTTATATTGCGTTTTGCTGGTTCATGTTACGAAACGTTTGACTGTGATGGCTTCGACTTTTGTGCTATACACTGCTATTCGTTGAATTTCTGCGTCCCACCGTGCAATGGTATATTCTGCTTGGCCATGGGGATGCCGGCAGTGTTGGTCTCGGCACGATAGTCTGAGTCAGGTTGGGCTTGTTCGTGTTACGCTTGGTAACGTTAGGCTAGAATAGCTACGACTTTTGTGCTGCACACTGCTTTTCTGTGGACGTCTGTGCTTCACTGTGCCCTACTGTGCACGGCTTGGCGCCGTGGGTTCTAGGAATGGGGGTCTCGGCACGTAAGGTTGAGTTATACTTCGTTTGGCTAGACCAGGTTATGTCAGGTTAGGGTAGGGTAACTTTGACTTCTGGGCTATACGCTCCTATCCGGTGGATTTCAGCGCACTACATTGCCCTACTATAATATGCTCGACTCTGTGAGGCCAGTAATAGAGGTCCCGGCACGTTAGGCTAAGTTATGCTACGTTTGGCTATGTTACGCCTGGTTAGGGGGATAGATTAGGATTCACTTCTGTGCTCTACACTGCTATTCGGCGATCTTCTGCGCTCTACGCTGCACTTATATTTTCAGCTTGGCTCCGGGAAAGCCAGCAAAAGCGGTCTCGGTACGTTAGGGTAGGTAAGGCTACGTTTGGTTTTATTACGTTTGGACAGGTTAGTATATGGTAGCTTCGACTTTTCTGCTACACACTGCTATTCGGTGGCCTTCTGTGCGCTACTGTGATTAGGTATACTCTGCTTTGCCCTGCGGAGGCCAGCACTGGTGGTCTCGGCACGCTAGGCTGAGTTATGTTACGTTTGGTAATGTACGTTTGGTTTGGTTAAAATGGGATGGTTCCGACTTTTGTGCTATATACCGCATTCGGTGGATTTCTACGCTCCACTGACCGCTAATATTATGTGCTTGGCTCTGTGGAGGCCAGCAGTAGCGGTCGCCGCACGTTAGTTTGAGATAGGTTACGTTCGGCACTGTTACGATTGGATGGGTTTCTGATGTTCGCCGTTTTTGGCGCACCACTCTGGTCTGATTTGTTCAACTTGGCTCTGGGAAATGCAGCAATAGTGGCCTTGGCACGTTATGCTTGGATGTGCTACGTTTGTTTGGGTTTGGTTAGGTCAGGTTAGGTTAGGATATCTTTGACTGTTTTGCTTTACATTGCAATGCTGCGTATTTCTGAGCTCTACTGTGCTCCGTTATATTCTGATTGTCTCTGCGGAGGTCAGCAATACTGGTCTAGGCGCATTAGGTTGAAATGGGCTACGTTTGGCTATGATACGTTTGGATTGTTTAGGATTCAGAAGCTTTGACTTTTGTGCTGTACGCTGCTATTCGGTGGGTTTTTGCTCCTTATATTGCACTACTGCACACTGCTCGACCATGGGAAGGACAGCAATGGCGGGCTTGCGTCGAAAGTTTGAGGCATGTTACGTTTTGTCAGGTTAAGTTAGGTGAGAGTAGGGTCGGATGTCTTTGACTTTTGTGCCTTACGCTGCTATTCGGTGATTTACCGCGCTCTGCTGTGCTGTAATATGCTCTGCTTGGCTCTGAGGAGGCCAGCAGTAGCCGTTTCAGCACGGTAGGTTGTGCTATGCTGAGTTCGCTTCGGTTACGTTTGCCTTGGTTAGGTCTGCATAGCTTTGACTTTCGTGGTATATACAGCTATTCGGTGGATTTCTGCTCTTCATACAGCTCTACTATACTCTGCTCGGCTATGGGGAGGCTAGTAATAGTGGTCCCGCAACGTCAGCTTAGTTAGTCCGCGTTTGGTTATGTTTGGTTAGGACACGTTAGGTGAGGATATATTTGTTTTTTGTGCTATAACACGCTATTTGGCGGCTCTCTGCGCTCTACTGTGTCCTAGTATATTCTGCTTGGCCTTGGGCATTCCAGAAGTTGTATTCTCTGCACATTAGGTTAAGTTAGGGTACGGTTAAGAGTATCGCGTTTGAATTGGTTAGGAAAGTGTTGGAATGAATTTTTTGCTATACACTGCTATTCGGCATATTCCTACGCTCTTCATTGCACTAATATAATACGCTCGTCTCTGGGGATGCCAGTAATGTTGGTCCCGGCACGTTAGGTATAGTTATGCTACGATCGTTTATGTTACGTTTGGCTAGGGTAGGATAGGGCGGCTTTGTCTTTTGCGCTATGCACTGCTATTCGGCGGAGTTCTGCGCTCTACAGTCCTCTAAATGCTCTGCTCGACCCTGGGGAGGGCACCAATAGTGGCCTCGGAACGCTAGGCTTAGATAGGCTGCATTTGGTTATGTTACGTTTGGATAGTTTGCGATAGGGTTGCTTTGACTTTTGTGCGATAAACTGCCATTCGGTGGATCTCTGAGATCCAATTTGCTCTAATATGTTCTGCTGGGCTCTGTGGTGGCCAGCAATTGATATCTGTTCTCCATACCTTTAGCCATTCTACGTTTGGTTAGGTTAGGTTAGGTTATGTCAGGTTAGGTTTGGATATCTTTGTCTTCTGTGCTCTACACTGTCATGTGGTGGCTCTCTGCGCTCTCCTGAGCTCCAGCATATTCTGCGTGGCCCTGGGGAGTCCAGCAATAGCGGTCTCGACGGGCTAGGTTAAGTAAGGCTGCGTATGGTTATATTACGTTTGGGTGGATGCGGACAGGACAACTTTGACGTTTGTGCTGCACACTGGTATGCGTTGAACTCCTGTGATCTACTGTGCTCTAGTGTGCTATGCTTGGCTCTGGGAAGGTCAGCAATTGTGGTATCGGCACGCAACATTGTGTTATGTTTCGCACGGTTTGGCCAGGTTCGGATACGTTTGGTTTGTATAGCCTTGTCTTTTGTGCCATGCACTGCAATTCGGTCGATACCTGTGCACTGCATTGCTGTACTAGCATCCGCTTGTCTCTGGGGAGGCCAGCAATAGCGACCGTGGCATGTTTGTCTGGGTTATGTTAGGATCAATTGTGTTATGTTCGGTTACGTTTGGTAAGGATGCCATTGTCTTTTGTGCTATACGCTGCTATACGGACGGTACCTGCACTCTGTATTACTCTGCAAGTATCTGCTTGTCTCTGAAGATGCCAGCAATAGTGATCGTGGCACGTTTGTTTTAGCTAAGTTGCGTTCGTTTAGGTTCGGTTACGTTGCGTTACGTTAGGACATCCCCGTTTCTTGTGCCACACACTGCTATCCTGTGTACATCTGCGCCCTTCTGTGCGGTGTCACAATAAGCTTGTCCCTATGGAAGGCAGGAATGGTGCTCCCGGCACGTCAGGTTGGGTTACGTTAAATTTGGAAAGGTCAGGTTTGCTAAGGTTTGGTTAGGATAGCTTCTACCTTTGATCTAGCCGCTGCTATCCGGATTGCTTCAGCGCTCTACATTGCTCTGATATACTCTGCTTAGCTTTCGTTGAGCTAGCAATAGCGGTTTTCTAACGACTGGTTGGGTTACGCTACGTCTGCATATGTTACGTTTGGTTAGGTTAGGATAGGATAGCCTTGACTTTTGTGCCATATTATGCTATTCGGAGGATTTCTGCGCTCTACTGCGATCTAATATTCCCTGCTTCGTGCAGGGAATGCTGGAAATAGTGGCCGTGGCGCGCTAGGATTTGTTAGGTTACGTTTGGTCAGATCAGGATTGTACGGGTTAAGTTAGGCTATCTTTGACTTTCGTGCTATACACTGCCACTATATGGAGCTCCGCGATCCACTCTCCTGTAATGTTCCATGCTTGACGGTGGGGAGACCAGTAACTTCGTGCTAGGCTCGCTAGGTTGGGGTCTGTTACGTTTCATTTGGTTATGTTTGGTCAGATTGGGATAAGAAATCCCTTACTTTCTTGCTATACACTGCTATCCGGCGGTTTCATCGTTGTACATTGCTCTGCTGCACTCTGATTAGCTCCCGTGAGGCCAGCCATAGCTTTCGTGGCCCGTCAGTTTGGTTACGATACGACTGCTTACGTTACGTTCGGTTAGGTAAGGATAGAATAGCTTTGACTTTTGTGTCTTTCGCTGATATACGGCGGATTACTGCGCTTTACATTGCTCTAACATGGTCTGCTTTCCTCTAGGGTGGCCAGCAGTAGTAGTCTCGTAACGTTATGTTATGCTAGGCTACGATCGGTTAAGTTACGTTTGGTTAGGTTAGGATAGGATAGCTTTGGCTTTTGTGCAATACACCGCTATTCGGTGGATTCCTACGCTCTTCATTGTTCTGCTGTACTCTGTTCGTCTCTGGAGGGGCCTGTAATAGAGGCCTCTGTACGTTAGGTGCAGCTAGGCTCCGTTTGGTTTGGTTACGTTAGCTTCGGTTTGGCATCGATAGCTTTGCCTTACGCGGTATACACTGTCGTTCGGTAGTTTTCTGCGCTCTACTGTGTTTTAGTATGTTCTGGTTGGCTCTTGGGAGGCCAGTAACCGAGGGCTCGGCGCGTTATGCTGAGATTCATTAAGTACGGTCGTTTTACTCTTGGTTAGGTTAGGACAGTGTAGCTTCGACTTTTGTGCTATGCAACGCTAATCAGTGTACTTCCGCGCTCCACGTTGGTCTAATATGCTCTGCTTAGCTCTGGGGAAGCCAGCAACGGTAGTCTCGGCACCTAATTGTGAGATAGGTTACGTTCAGTTAGGTTAGGTTAGGACAGGTTAGGTTATTGTACCGTCCACATTGTGCTGTACACTGCAATGCGGTGTATTACTGCGCGCTACACTGCTCTCGTATATTCTGCTTGGCTCTGTGGAGGCAAGCGATAGTGGTCTCGGCACGTTAGGCTGGGTTGAGCTACGTTCGATTATGTCAAGTACGGTCGTGTTAGTATAGGGTAGTATTAACTGTTGTGTTATGCACTGCGATTCTGTGCATTTCACCGCTCTACTCTCCTCTAACACGTTCTGCTTGGCTCTGGGGCTGGCAGAAATGGTGGTCTCAGGCCGTTAGGATGAGTTAGGTTACGCTCGATTACGTTACGGTTGGTCATGTCAGTACAGGATAGCTGACTTTTGCGCTGTACACCATTATACGGCTGATTTCTGCGCTCTATTGTGCTGTCATATGTTCTGCTTGGCTCTGGTGAGGCCAACAACAGTGGACATGGCTCGTTATGTTGGATTAGATTGCGTTTGGTTTGGCAGGATTAGGTTATGTTTGGTTAGGTTAGCTTCCACTTTTGTGCTATGCATTGCTATTCGGTTGATGTCTGCGTTCTGCATAGCCCTCCTAGCAACTGCTTGTCTCTGGGGAGTCCAGCAATAGTGGTCCTGGCACGTTTGTTCGAGTTAGGTTACGCTTCACTTGTTTTGGTTAGGTTAGGCTTGGCAAGGGTAGCCATTTGTGCTATACGCTGCTATTCGGTGGACTTCTGCGCTCTACTGTGCTCTAGTATATTCTGCTTTCCTACGGGGATGTCATCAGTATTGCTCTCTGCACGTTAGGCTGCGGTAGGCTGCGTTTGGTTACGTTACGTTCGGTTGCGTTGGGATAGGATAGCTTAGACTTTTGTGCTATACTCTTATCTTCGACGGATTTCTGCGCTCAACATTGATCAACCATACTATCCTGGACCTCCGACAGGCGTGCAGTAGTCGTCGCGGCACGTTAGGTCGAGTTAGAATGCGTTCGGTTAAGATATGTTACTTTGTGTTAGGTATGGGTAGCTTTTCTTTTCGTGGTGTAAACTGCTTTTCCGTGGATTTCTGCACTCTACTGTGATCTACTGCACTCTGCTTGGCCGTGGGGAGACCAGTAATAGTGTTCGCGGCACGTTATGTCGAGTTAACGTATGTTTGATTACTCAGAGGTCCATAGATTAACAGCGTATAGCGCAAAAGTCAAAACTACCCTATCCTAACCTTACCAAACCTAACATAACCGAACGTAACCTAACTCAAAATATCGCGCCACGACCACAATTGCTGGGCTCGCCTGAGTATAGGGGATTACAGTAGAGCACACTGGAACGCCGGAATCCACCGAAAAGCAGTGTATACCACGAAAGTCTTAGCTATATAAGCCTTACCCAAGGTAACATAACACGACCAAACGTAGCACACCTTAAACTCGCGTAATGACACCTCGATTGCTGGCCTCCCCAGAGCCATGCGGAGCATATCAGGGAACAGTAGGTGGCAGAAATGCACCGTATGGCGGTGCAAAGCACAAAAGTCTAAGCTACCCTAGCCTAACGCAAACCAACTGGAAATAGCCAAACGTGGCCTATTCCAACATAACGTGCCGAGACGACCATTTCTCTCCTCCCCAGCGCCAAGCAGAGCATATTAGATCGCAGCAGAGCGCAGAAATCCACCGAATAGCAGTGTATAGCGCAAAAGTCGGAGCTGTCCTGACCTAACACAACGTAATCAAACCAAACGCAACGAAACTGGGACTAACGTGCCAAGACCCATATTTCTGGCGTCCCCATAGCAGAGCAGAATATACTACAGAACAGTAGAGCGCAGAAATCTACCGGTGAGTAGCGTATAGCGCAAAAGTCAAAGCCATCATCACCAAACTGAACCTAACCTAACCTATCCAAACGAAAACCAATCACAAACAA
>NW_016921680.1:8573-11499 GCF_001483705.2 Eufriesea mexicana | reverse complement strand
ACAGTTGAAGGCAGAAATGCACCGTATGGCGGTGCAAAGCACAAAAGTCTAAGCTACCCAAGCCTAACGCAAACCAACTGGAATTAGCCAAACGTGGCCTATCCCAACATAACGTGCCGAGACGACCATTGCTCTCCTCCCCAGCGCCAAGCAGAGCATATTAGATCGCAGCAGAGCGAAGAAATCCACCGAATAGCAGTGTATAGCGCAAAAGTCGAAGCTGTCCTGACCTAGCACAACGTAATCAAGCCAAACGCAACGAAACTCGGACCAACGTGGCAAGACCCATATTTCTGGCGTGCCCATAGCCGAGCAGAATATACTACAGATCAGTAGAGCGCAGAAATCTACCGGTGAGAAGCGTATAGCGCAAAAGTCAAAGCCATCATCACCAAACTGAACCTAACCTAACCTATCCAAACGAAAACCAATCACAAACAAACCAGCCACAACCGCTATTGCTGGCCTCCGCGGAGACAAGCGGAACCTGCCAGAGCAATGAAGAGCGCATATATCGAACGAACAGCAGCGCGCGGCACGATAGCAGCAGTTATTCTAACGAAACCTAACGTAACCTGTCCAAGACAAATCTAATCTAGCTCAACCTAACCTGCCGAAACCAGCATTGCTGGCCTGCCGACAGCCAAGCCGTACATATAAGATCACAGTGTAGCGCATAAATCGCCGGTATATCTGTGCATAGCGCGAATGATAATGCCGCCCTATTCTGACCAGATCAAATGTAACGTAGCCAAACGTAACCTAACTCAGCCTATAGTGCTGAGACCGCTATTGCTGGCCTCCCCATCGCCATGCAGAACATATTAGAGGAGAGTAGAGCGAAGATATCCATAGAAACGCAAAGTATAGCACATTAATCGAAGTTACCCTATCCTATCGTGTTCATACGTAACATAACCGAACGTAGCTTAGCTAAACATAATGTACCGAGACCACTCTTGCTAGCCACAAGAGCCAAGCAGAATATTCTAGTGCCCAGTAGAGCGCAGTAATCCACCGCCATGTAGTGTATAGCGCAAGAGTGGAAGATACCCTAACCAAACCTGTCCTATCTTAACCTAACCGAACGTAGGATAACTCAACAGAAGGTGCCGAGGTTAGAGTTGCTGGCATCCACGGAGCCAAGCAGAGCATATTATAGAAATGTAGAGCGCAGAAATCAACCGTGTGGCGGCATATATCACAAAAGTCGGAGCTACCCCATCCTAACCCAACCAAACCTATCATGGCCATATGTAATCTATCTCAAAGTGACGTCTCGAGACCGCTATTGCTGGCCTCCACAGAGCCAAGCAGCACACACTGGAGCACTGTATAGCGCAGAAAGCCACCGTGCAACAGTGTACACCGCGTAAGTCGAGGCTATCCAAACGCAACCCAGACTAACGTAACATAACCAAACGTGGCTTAACTCAATCGACCGTGCCGAGACCACTATTACTGGCCTCAACATAGGCGAGCAGATTATAGTGGAGCAATGTAGCGCGCAGAAATCCTCCGAATAGCAGTGTATAGCATAAATGTCCAAGCTACCCTGTCCTAACCAAACCAAACGTAACGTAACCAAACGTAACCTAACTCAGAGGAACATACCGAGACCGACACTGCTGTCTTTCTCATAGCCAAGCAGGATATGCTAGAGCGCAGTAGAGCGCAGAGAGCCATCGAATAGCAGTGTATAGCGCAAAAGTCAAAGCTGTACTCTCCTAGCGCTGCCTAACGTAACATGAGCAGACGTTATGTAACCAAAACTGACGTGCGACGACCGCTACTGCTTGCCTCACGTGAGCTAAGCAGAGTACAGCAGAGCAATGTAGAACGCTGCAGTCTTCCGGATAGCAGAGCATAACGCAAAAGTCAAAACTGTTTTGACAAAACATAACCAAACGTAACCTAACCGAACGCTAAGTAACACAACCTAACATGACGAGGCAAGTATTGCTGGCTTCCAAAGAGGCAGACGGAATGTCCTAGGGCGCAACAGAGTGTAGAAAGACGCCACATTGCCGTGAAGAGCACAAAGGCCGTAGAAAGCCTAGCGTAACCTGACCTAATCTAACATAACCGTAGGCAGCGTGACCCAGTATGATGTGCATGGACCTCTGCTCCTGGCCTCCGCAGCGTTGAGCGGAGTATAGTAGAGCAGTGTAGGTCGCGGGAACGCTGCAAATAGCAGTTTATAGCACAAAAGTCAAAGTAACCCTAACCAAACCTTCCTAACCTAACCCAACGGTACGTAACCTAACGGAACCTAACGTGCCGAGGCCGTTATTACTGTCTACCAATGTGCCAAGCAGAAAATATTACAGCACATTAGAGCGCTGAAAACCTCCGAAAGCAGTGTATAGCACAAAAGTCGATGTAGCTTAACTTAACCAAACCTAACATAGCCAATCGTAACCCAACTAAACATAACTTGTCGAGACCACTATTGTTGTCCTCGCAGAGCGAAGCATAACATACTAGAGCACGCAGGAGCGCAGAAATAGCCCGAATGACAGTGTACGGCGCAAACGTCGAAGCCACCCTATCCTAATGTATACAACCATAGCATAACCTAACGTAGCATAGCTGAACCAAACGTAACGCGACCACTATTGCTGGCCTCCCCAGAGTCGAGCAGAACGTATTAGAGGAATGTAGAGCGCAGAAATCCACAGAATCGCAGTGTAGATCGCAAAAGTCATTGCTATCCAAACCGAAACCAAGTTAACATGGCCCAGCCAAACGTAGGATATCCCAATATAATGTGCCGCGGGCACTGCTTCCGGCATCCCCTGAGCCATGCAGATTATGCTATATCACAGCCGATCTCAGCAATCCCACTCATTGCAGTGTATAGCAGAAAAGCCAGATACCCAAGCCTTACCTGATCTAGTCTAACCTAAGCAATCGTAACACAATT
>NW_016921680.1:0-476 GCF_001483705.2 Eufriesea mexicana | reverse complement strand
TCGTGTCCATACGTAACATAACCGAACGTAGCTTAGCTAAACATAATGTACCGAGATCACTCTTGCTAGCCACAAGAGCCAAGCAGAATATTCTAGAGCCCAGTGGAGCGCAGTAATCCACCGCCATGTAGTGTATAGCGCAAGAGTGGAAGATACCCTAACCAAACCTGTCCTATCTTAACCTAACCGAACGTAGGATAACTCAACAGAAGGTGCCGAGGTTAGAGTTGCTGGCATCCACGGAGCCAAGCAGAGCATATTATAGAAATGTAGAGCGCAGAAATCAACCGTGTGGCGGCATATATCACAAAAGTCGGAGCTACCCCATCCTAACCCAACCAAACCTATCATGGCCATAGGTAATCTATCTCAAAGTGACGTCTCGAGACCGCTATTGCTGGCCTCCACAGAGACAAGCAGCACACACTGGAGCACTGTATAGCGCAGAAAGCCACCGTGCAACAGTGTACACCGCG
>NW_016921679.1:0-308 GCF_001483705.2 Eufriesea mexicana | reverse complement strand
CATGCCATCACTCCTCGCAACGGTTTGGAACCACCTAGCGGGAAGCACACTACCGCGCCGCGAAGGGCGCTCTGGCGCCTCGACCGCGACTCCTTCACCGCGGCCGTCCAGGTCGTCGCCACGGAGTATGGGGCCGTTCGGAGCGAAAACGACGAAGCGGGGTTAGGGGCGAAGTGGCTATGGGCGGCGATGACGCGCGCGTGCGACTTGGCCATGCCGCCGGTGAGGGAGCCACCTTCGCTGGGTGCAGTGCACTGGTGGTCGGTCGAAATGGCAAAGCTCCGGGAGCTCTGCGTGCTCGCCTGGCG
>NW_016921678.1:0-812 GCF_001483705.2 Eufriesea mexicana | reverse complement strand
ATCAAACCTAGCCTACCTAGCCTAGCCAATTGTAACCTAACTCAGCCTATCGAGTCACGAACATCATTGCTGGCCACCAGAGACGAGCAGAGGATAGTATGGCAATGTAAACCGCAGAAATGCATTTTGCATCGAATGGCGATGCTTAGCACAAATGTCAAAGCTATCCTCTCCCAACGTAACCAATCGTAACATACCCAAGCGTAACCAAAGTCAACGGTACGCGCCGCGACCGCTCCTGCTGGCCTCACTAGAGCCAGTCGGAACATATTATAGGAGATGGGACCGCCGAAATACACATAATCGCAGGGTACAGCAGAACGGCGAACGCTATCCAAACCGGACTTAGGCAAACGTAACACTGCCAAACGTGACCTAACACAGCATAACCTGCCGCGACCACAATTGGCGGCCTCCACAGAGCCAAGCAGTACATGCTAGAGCACAGTAGAGCGTAGAGATCGACCGCATAGCTGTGCATAGCACAAAAGACGAAGGCAACCTGACCAAACATTATCTAACCTAACCAAACCAAACGTAACTTGCCGCGATCACTATTTTGTTACATTTCCGAGATTAGGTTATGTATAGTTCCGTTAGTTCAGCCATTGCCTTCGTCTGTACGCTGTGTTTCTATGGATTCCTGGACTGACCTATCCCCTAACCTGAGCTGCTCGTCTCTGGGGTGGTCAGCAGTAGTGGTCGCGGCACGTTAGGTCGTCTTCGGTTACGTTTGGTTAGTGAAGTTTACGCTAAGTTCGGTCGGGATGGCTTCGACTATCGTGCTATACACCGTTATTCGGCGGTTTCCT
>NW_016921677.1:0-1457 GCF_001483705.2 Eufriesea mexicana | reverse complement strand
TGGGTTAGGTTAGGTTAGGTTTGGTTGGGGTATGTTGGGTTAGGTCGGGGTTCGGTTAGATTGGGTTAGGTTGTGTTAGGATACGTTAGGTTTGGTTAGGTTACGTTAGGATATGTTCGGATAGGTAATGTTTGGTTAGATAGGTTTCGTTAGGTTTTGTGAGGTTAGGTTAGGCTAGGTTAGGTTATGTTGGTTTAGGTTAGGTTATGTTAGGTTAGTTCGGGTTAGGTTAGGATGGGTTAGGTTAGGTCGGCTTGCGTAAAGGGCGGCTTAGGTTAGGTTATGTTACGTTAGGTTAGGATAGGTTGCGTTGCGTTCGTTGGGTTCGGTTGGGTTAGGTTAGGTTACGCTACTTTAGGTTAGGTTAGGTTACGTTACGTTACGTTACGTTAGGTTAGGTTCGGATAGGTAAAGTTTGGTTAGGTAGGTTACGTTACGTTTTGTGAGGTTAGGTTATGTTAGGTTACGTTGGGTTAGTTTAGGTTAGGTTAAGTGAGGCTATGTTGCGCCCGGTTAGGCCAGGTCGAATTTGGTTGCGTTAGGTTGGATCAGGTTAGGTTAGGTTCGGTTCGGCCTGGTCAGGTCACGTTCGTTTTTGTTAGGATAGGTTAGGTTACGTTAGGTTAGGTTCGGAGAGGTTCGGATAGGTTATGTTAGGTCGGGTTAAGCTTGGTTCGGTTAGGTTAGGTCGGGTTAGGTTCGGTCTCTTCAGTTCATGTTAGGTTAGGTTACGTTACGTCAGATTAGGTTCGAATAGGTAAAGATTGGTTATGTAGGTTACGTTAGGTTCTGTGAGGTTTGGTTAAGTTAGGTTAGGTTGGGTCACTATAGGTTAGGTTAGATTATGTTACGTTTGGCTAAGTTAGGTAAAGTTAGGTTATGTTGGGGTAGGTTATGTTAGGTTAGCTTAGGTTAGGTTAAGTGAGGTCAGGATAGGTTAGGCTAGGTTAGGTTAGGATAGGTTAGGTCAGGTCATGTTACGGCTGATTAGGCGGGTCAAGTTTGCTTGGGTTATCTTAGGTTAGGTTAGGTTAGGTTACGTTTGGTAAGGTTATGTTAGGATAGGTTGGGTTATGTTAGGTTAGTTCCGGACTGGTCAGGTCACGTCAGCCTTGTGCTAGGTTAGGTTAGGTTAGGTTAGGTTAGGTTGGGTTGGGATGGGTTCGGTTGTCTTGTGATGGGTTGGGTTGGGTTGGGTTGGTGTGGGTTGGGTTGGGTTAGGTTAGGTTAGATTAGGTTAGGCTTGGTTAGGTTAGGTTATGTTGCGTTATGTTGGTTTCGGCTGGGATGGGTTTGGGTTGGGTTAGGTTAGGCTAGGCTAGGTTATGTTAGGTTGGGTTACGTTAATTTAGGTTAGGTTAGGCTTGGCTAGGTTACGTTTCCTTAGGTTACGCTCGTATAGGTAAAGTTTGGATAGGTAGGCTGCGTTACGTTTTGTGAGGTTAAGTTAGGATACG
>NW_016921676.1:0-935 GCF_001483705.2 Eufriesea mexicana | reverse complement strand
AGCTTTCGTTGGGCTAGCAATAGCGGTTTTCTAACGACAGGTTGGGTTACGCTACGTCTGCTTGTGATACGTTTGATTAGGTTAGGATAGGATAGCCTTGACTTTTGTCCCATACAATGCTATTCGGAGGATTTCTGCGCTCTACTGCTACCTAATAATCCCTGCTTCGTGCAGGCTGGAATGCTTGAAATAGTGGCCGTGGCGCGCTAGGATTCGATAGGTTACGTTTGGTCAGGTCAGGATTGTACGGGTTATGTTAGGCTATCTTTGACTTTCGTGCTATACACTGCCACTCTATGGACCTCTGCGATCCATTCCCCTGTAATGTTCCATGCTTGACGGTGGGCAACCAGTAACTTCGTGCTAGGCTCGCTAGGTTGGGATCTGTTACGTTCGATTTGGTTATGTTTGGTCAGATTGGGAAAATAAATCCCTTACTTCCTTGCTATACACTGCTATCCGGCGGTTTCATCGTTGTACATTGCTCTGCTACACTCTGATTAGCCCCCGTGTGGCCAGCAATAGCTTTCGTGGCACGTCAGTTTGGTTACGATACGACTGCTTACGTTACGTTCGGTTAGGTAAGGATAGAATAGCTTTGACTTTTGTGTCATTCGCTGATATACGGCGGATTACTGCGCTTTACATTGCTCTGACATGGTCTGCTTTCCACTAGGGTGGCCAGCAGTAGTAGTCTCGTAACGTTATGTTATGCTAGGACACGATCGGTTAAGTTACGTTTGGTCATGTTAGGATAGGATAGCTTTGGCTTTTGTGCAATACACCGCTATTCGGTAGATTCCTGCGCTCTACATTGTTCTACTGTACTCTGTTCGTCTCTGGAGGGTCCTGTAATAGAGGTCTCTGTACGTTAGGTACAGCTAGGCTCCGTTTGGTTTGGTTACGTTAGCTTCGGTTTGGCATTGATAGCTTTG
>NW_016921675.1:0-849 GCF_001483705.2 Eufriesea mexicana | reverse complement strand
TGCTAGAGGCATGTCAGGTGGAGTTAGATTACGTTCGGTTAAGTCAGGCTATGTCTGGTTAGATTAGGAAAGCTTCGACTTTTCTGCCATACGCTGCAGTTGCGCTGATTTCTGCGCTCTACTG
Organism: Eufriesea mexicana; assembly: GCF_001483705.2. Taxonomy (NCBI): domain Eukaryota; kingdom Metazoa; phylum Arthropoda; class Insecta; order Hymenoptera; family Apidae; genus Eufriesea; species Eufriesea mexicana. The sequence continues at coordinate 725 of NW_016921675.1, read as the reverse complement.
TGCTCTAGTATATTCTGTTGGCTCTACGCAGTGCAGCAATAGTGGTCCCAGCACGTTAGGATGACTTAGGTTGCGTACGGTTGCGTTACCTTAGTTACGGTTTTCTCCACTCTCGTGCTATACACGGATATTCGGTGTATTCCTGTGATTTACTGTGGTCTAACATGCTCTGCTTTTCTCCGGATATGCCAGAAATTGTGGCCGAGGCACTTTGGGTTGAGTTTAGTTATGTTCGGTTAGTTTATGTTAGTTTGTGTTTGGCTTGGGTAGTGTTGACTTTCATGCTGCTCACTGCGATTCCATGGATTGCTGCGCTCTACTCCACATTACTCTATTCTGCTTGCCTCTTGGGACGCCAACAATAGCGGTCGCGGTACGATAGATTGCGTTATGTTGCGTTTGGCTATGCTAGGATTGGCTAGGTTAGGGCGCGATAGCTTTGTCTTATATGCTCTACAGTGCTAGACGGTGGACTATCGCGCTCTACTCTCATCTAATATGTCCTGCTTGACTCCATGGATGCCAGAATTAGTGGCCTCGGCACGTAACATTGAGCTACGTTACGTTTGGCTACGTTACGTTTGTCTAGGCTATGAAGGCACAGCTGTGAGTTTTGTGCTACACAATGGTATTCGGAGGATATCAGCGACCTACTGCACTCAATTATGTTCTGCTTTTCTCGGGGCATGCCAGCAACAATGGTCTCGGCACGTTAGGTTCAGCTA
>NW_016921674.1:0-782 GCF_001483705.2 Eufriesea mexicana | reverse complement strand
TGGCATTACTGTGCTCTGCTGTGATCTTATGTGCTCTGCTTGGCTCTGGGGATGCCAGCAATTATGGTGTCGCTCGTTGGGTTCAGTTAGGTTACGTTCGGTTAGGTCAGGTTTGTTTGGGTTGGGATTAGATATTTTTGACCTTTGTGCTGTACACAGAAATGCGACGTATTCCTGCGCTCTACGTTGCTCTACCATACTTTGCTCGACCATGGAGTCGCCGGTAATCGTGGTCTCGGCACGTTAGGTTGAGTTACGCCACGTTTGATTAGGATATGTTTGTCTGTGTTAGGTTAGGGTAGCATTGACTTTCGTGGTGTTCACCTTTATTCTGCGGACTTCTACGCTCTACTGTGCTCTACTTTATTCTGGTTGACCTTGGGTCGTCCGGAAATTGTGGTCGCGTCTCGTTACGCTGTGTTCGGCGTCGTTTTGTTATGGTACATTTGTTTGTGTTAGATCAGGCTAGCTTTGACTTTTCTGCTATACGCTGCCATTTTATGAGCTTCTGCGCTCTACTCTCCACTCATATATTCCGCTCGGCTATTGGGAGGCCAGCAATGCTTGGCATGGCACGAATGCTGCGTTAGGCTGACGCTTTTTCATGTTAGAATAGGTCATGGTAGGGGAGGATGCTTAGACTTTTGTGCCTTACACTGCTATTCGGTGTATTTATGCGCGCTACTGTGCTCTACAATACTCTTCTCGTCTCTGGGGAACCAGCAATAGTGGTCGCTGCATGTTACGTTGGGTCAGGTTACGTTTGGGTATGTTACGATATG
>NW_016921673.1:33931-101183 GCF_001483705.2 Eufriesea mexicana | reverse complement strand
TGAGGTTAGACTCGAAACTCGAGTCCCGCAACGAGATCGGCAGTGGAAAATTCACTAATTACTCAATATCGGTGATCAATTTATGAACTTTTATAGTTGCATCGTAAAGGCAGATGCTTCAAGAACTCTCCAATATATTTTTCGATATAAATTTGTCCTTAATTAATTAATTATTAATTATTATTCTACTCAGTGTTTGAATTGTTGTCGAGGACGCCATTGGTTTTTCATTAATTACTATACTCAACGCAATTAATTTATCATACTTTATGCACTCGTTAGAAAGACAATGTCGTTGCGAATCTTCTCATATAACTTTTGATCACATTTTGCTTCTAGTTTCGTTTAGTATTAAATATTTTCACGGAAGATCGCGATGGTCGTTGTTACGAAATCATAGACGCCATTAAGCAAAAATTAATAACTAACAATTTAGAGTTAAATTCTTTACGAAAATTATATAAGAATGTAGCCTGAGGTTCCAGCTTTGCATGGAAATTATAAAAGTTCACAAATTGTTTACGGAAATTGAGTAATTAATTATTTTTCACTGCCGGAGCCATTCTATCCTTTTCTATTCTATCTGTCCTTGTTTGACACGTGACGAGCTCTTTGACGACCTCCTCGCCTATTCTATGTTCCTATTACTTTTCCGAGGATATGGTCCAAAATCATAGATGGCGCTGATCCCAAGCGGTAAAATTTTTATTCGAACTAGATACCTCTTCTGATTATGTGCTCCTAATACACCTTAGTAAATCAATTCGGCAGTAGAAAATTAATAAATTAAAGTTTCTATAATTAATTCATGAACATTTATAGCTGCATAGTAAGGTTGGAATTATAGGCAACATTCTTATGCAATGTTTAATTTAATAATTGGTTACTAGTAGATAAGATTGTTATGAAAATGTGTTTTTCTTGCATAATATTCTTATTATTAAGTAATAAATATATACTAGTATAAGAAAGGGTAAAAAATAAATTTTTTTATTAAGAAATTTTATTTACAATTTTTTATTTACATTGTTTTCATAGGCGAAAAATGAATACAAAATAAAAAATGGATTGAAAAAAACTACTAACTGTGAACCGGAATTGAACCCCAGTCCTCCAGGATAGGAATTCTCGACTGTAATTGCAGAAGTAATAAAACTTTAATCGTAAATATCTCAAAAGCTATTGAGAAAATATACCCTATAATGGTATATTTTTTTTTAACCAAATTGGTGACCTGATGGACTTGCACTCTCCTTGTCAGCAACAATGTCGCATCCGTATAAACGGGTCCGCTCTCTCTTTCATATATGTACATGCTTTCTTCCTCAGTCATTCGACATTGTCACAGACATCCCGACAAAGGATTTGATGCTATCGTTTGTTCTTTCGCGCCGAACGCCCGAGTAAGACTCGATATCGCCGTTCGCTATCCCTTGCCTTTCAAGAAGCCGCCCAAACGTTTCCATGCATTCCCTTAAAAGGCTCGTGCATACCTAAGTCTTCTTGACACACTCTCTAGCAATCATACCACCAATGGAAAAAGAGATATCCACCACTTACACGACACCTTCACCAATCACGATCACATCGGACAATATAAAACACTCGAGACCACCCGAGAACAGTCAGTCACATTAAAATATCGCATAAAATCACAGCAGAACTTGTAACCTCACTTCTTTGTAAATTAAAAAGAATAAAAAAGAAAAATAAAACAATTAGCGTTTATAAAAGGACACAGAATTATTTATCCTGAATTCTCGGATGAAACAATGAAAGTTGCAGTGTTCGGGACGCAACATCTTCTATTGGATCAATCAGAATACTGTTTGACTACTGTGGGCGACTAATGGCGCTTAGAAATCTTGTGCTTGTGGTGCTGTGGACGCCTACAGGCGCTCAAAAGTTTCCTTTACTGCTGAATTTTAAGTATGTACAATAACAATTTAATGCAGAATACAAAGAAATAAATAATGTTGTTTTAATGTAGTGAAATATAGTGTTTTGATTATTATTTGAATATACTCTCGGTGTACATCGCTAGTGGATTCCTACTGTATGGTACGGCTGGTGCGTTCCAAAGTTTGACGTAGTCAAATTGTTAAGAGGGTATTCTTGTAATTCGGCTAAAAAATTCAATTTTTTTATTTTTTACATTTTCTCAAACCAATTCAGTCGCATTAGGAGAACGAGAGTACTTTCAATTGTTATTTTTCTAAAACTAATTGATCTTATTTAAGTAACTTTCCTTAAGATAGAAATGTAATTATACATCTAGACTGACATTAGATCAAGATATTACACGGTGTAATTTTAAAAAACATAAAAGCTATTAAATTTTCATCCCAAACATTATTTTTTCACACCTACTGTAACTTTAAAAATGTACATAGAAAGGAATAGGAAAATACTTAACTACCTACAAGAAATATTTTCACCCTATAAGACTGAATGCAAATAACCGATAGTAAAAACCCTACAAATCTACTACAAAGCTTCAAAAAAATAAAAATTTTCGAGTTACTTAAAGGATTCGAATAGGAGTAATTCGTAAATTACCAATTTCATTCTTCTAGACTGTAGATCGAATTTGAACGAAATTTTTTGATGGATTAGTAGAACAGGTAATATATGTAGACAATGTGTACATATTTTTCTTAACTACTATAATTTTAATTTAAGGGGTTATTGTTGTAATCCGGTTTTAAAAAATTGATTTTTTTTTTACATTTTCGCAAAGTATATGCTTTCGAAAATGTATGTGTAAAACGATTTGTTCGAATTCGCAAAATCAGTGAAATTATAGATGTTCAAAGTACAGCATACAGCTATTGTACAACGGGTGACGAAAACTTCAAACGCGTCTTTCTCGAAACCACATTTTTTGAATTGGATGACGAAATATCTTGCGTTTTAGTGGACCGATTAATTCGACATTTTGAGGAGATCTTCCCAGAATGTACCTTTATCGCTTGATCCATGGATTTCAAAATCTGATGTGTTTTTCATTTTTATCTACCACCCAAAGGACAAAAAACACAAAAAAATCGATGTTTAAATTTCAAAATGCTGTCATTTTTTAATTTTCGAAATTTCGCTGTTTTTGTGGTTCATGCTATAGCCGTATTTATACTAATTAAATTGCTTTTTAGTTTTTTTGTTTCAGATAATCAGATGGTCCGGAATTATGACAGCCATTAGAGCCCGTTTTTAAAAACATGATCTATCTAAAGCTATATAATTTCCACAATTTTCAATAATTTCGTTAAAAAAAAATTGGAAATATTCTTTAAATATAAATAAATTTGAGTGCGAAAACCCATGTACATATGTTTCTTTTTTCTCCTCGTCCCCCTTTACTCTTTCATTCAAAATTATCCAGCCCTTGCAACATACCGGGGACATGTATTTTTTTCATACATGCCTCCCACTGTTTCTCTTTTCTGCGTACTATCCTGTGTACTTCTTCCTTCGATTACTTTCCTATCTATTTTCGACAAGATTCTTTCATTTTATCAATTTTAGATGTCACTGTTTCAATCATTTCTTTTAATGCGTCAAGTCTATCCAGCATCCTTCTCTTTTCAGTTAGCCACTCCCTTTCTTTCCTTCTTTGCGTTTTGCATCTTTCTTTAATCTTGATTTTTGCGAAATGAAAATTTCCTTCAGGTTCCTATTTAGGTCCGCAGGGAAGGTGGAATTCTTAAGGAGCACCCCTTGCTTTTCCCCACTTCAATTCAGACGCTCCTGACAAGAACGTTGAGAGGGAGGGGAGGCTGGCAAAATATGAGGAGAGAGGGAAGCGTCTCTGACCACATTGTTTACATCGTCGCAGTCGAACGAGCTCGAGAAACTTGATGAATTTCGCAGTTGAGAATCGCATACTTTTTCTATCAACTAACATTGGCGTGTTGAAAAACTGTTACGTATTATGAAATCTATATTCGTAACAAAGTTACAGTACCACAGTATTGAATCTTGCCTATTCGTAAGCGTCCGTGACGCATGCATCAATATTGTTTGAGGAATAAGATAGTTAACCTAACCTAGTTCGCATCTTTTGTTTATAGTTTGACTAATGAATATAAGATCGGCAAACATGTCAGGTATACTTGTTCTATGTCATAAATGCACACATGGAAAGGATTTAATGTATAGTAACATTGATTGCAGGCAATATTTGCGAATAACCTTGAAAATCAAGAGAGATTGACGGTTACGTGTATTAATAGTAGGAAAAAATAATTCTAAATGTCGATATCTATAATATTTTAAAACTCATCGATATCGAAAATACGTCTGTTCTCTAAATATATAATTACGATATTTTTGCTAAAACTATCATTGATTAGAAGAATCTATCGTTTTAATTGTGGTTTCATCGATTATTAATGCGAAAAAATTTGTTTACACCGTTGTATTTTATGCATGATGTTTATTTTATTGATAAATTTATATAAGCTTGCTACCGCAATTATCCCTCAATTTTACGTTGTTAATCACTTTATTCTGTTTAACGTTTGCATTAATGTCTCCATTGAAGATTTACACGATTGAAATTAAGCACATTTGCTTCAAAAATTTACTGCGAGAATGAATCAATGCTTAATATGACTCACGGTCAACAGCACTATGAAATGATACCGACGGAGTTCTAAGATAAAGAGCGAAAGACACAAATGCCGTATAGTATGTAAGTATAGTGTTACTACTCTCCCATGTAATATTTTCCTATTACTTTTTTGCTATAAAGACAGGTGTGTATAGGCGCTGAACGGAAGAAGCATGTAATCGAAGAACGAAAATTTTTAAGTGTGTCAATTTGAAAAATATAAATAATTTGTTGTCTATTAAGACATACAATCTCCAACTTAAAGCCTTTACAATAGTTTACGATAAACATAATTCGATAAATGAAAAATTTCACTTTCAAATATATACATATGTTATACATATATCATATGGTATAATAATGTGGATGATAACATTGGCCTTTGGTTGGATCAGTCTTTGACTCTTAACCAAAGAGAAAGGATAATTTCAAGTTTTCACTTTAATTATTATTGTATTGCCGTGAATGTTTTAATTTTACTTAATATTATTTATATTTCTTCATAATTTTATTGTGCACTAGATTCATAAAACTCATGCTATTTTTAAACTATTATTTTACGTTTCTTAATCTCTTTTCACCCTTCTTCCAATCTATTTGTAAGTTTGTTATAATATTCGAGGAAATTAGGTAACGCTCGATTTAATAACTTAATCTTAAATCTATTCTGAAGTTGCGTAAAGTAGTTTCTTGACCAATAATTGTTCCATAATATCCAAATATATTTAATATAATTATATATGTTTCTATATTACATATTTTTATACATTTATATAATATATATTTACATATTTTCAATTCAATTTTTCACGTAGGTATGTACATAGATATATACCCATAACTGGTGGTCTAACTAAAAAGATCTACGTATGAATCTACGTAAAAAAAAAATCAATTGAAGACGTAGAATATTTTTTCATAGAAGACAGTCTTCGAAAAAATTAGCGAAAGAAACAATAAAGCTGACTGAAATCGCTATTTATCAACAATATGAACCTTAACTAAGGAATACTAAAAGTTAATAGGAATACAGAGCGAACAAAGAGATGACAAATGTTTAATATTCTTAACTCGTTTATTACTCTGTGACGTCACAGATAAAGCAGCAATAGAGATGGCTGCTTGAATCAGTGCCACCTATCGAGAACTTGTACTTCAGTTAAAAATCATCAGAAACTAACAAAAATGTTGAATAAGTGAGAAAACGGAAAATTTCTTGTATGTTCTGCTCCGCTTTGTTTACTTTAACAATAAGAAAAGCCGATTATTAAGCATAGTTATTGTTTGCTTTGACGAGACATTAAGAATTAGTTAATTAATTAGATATCATGGTTGATTAATTTATTTTATGATATTATGATTATTTTCAGATTTATATCGGAAAGAATGATATTTAATTATCAACAACCTTAAATTAGGTAGCGACGATTTTTCAATTGACTTTGCGATATGACTTAATCTTATACTCAATCTTATGTTTTTTCATTGTGTGACTAGCCTATAAATTTTTGTATTAAACTTAATTCTTCATGTTACTTTCACGCGTTACTTTTTATTTCATTCACCTTATAATTTGTTAATTATTAAATATTATTCCAATAATTAATTCACTCAACATTGATTGTCGCTAATTTGTATCATTCTCATATATTTATGCGATTATCTGTTATCTCATAATGCTTTTCAGAAAACAGCACTTACTAATCTCTAACCAGTAATTCTGGTTCATATTTGAGTTTTAGTATGCTAAATGTTAAAAACTATTTTAAAGTTTTAAAAATATATGTTCTATATAATTTTGATAAATTTCAATTATAAGAATTTCATTTGACTCTTTAATTTTCACTGCATACATAGAAAATTATTAATTACGTCCAGCACTTAACTAATAAGTAATTGATCATTATAGAAAATTTGACCTATGGGCAGTAAACAGGGTACAAATTTTTATTTAAAGAATCACTTAGTATGAACAATTATATTTTTATATAAGTATGGCGAATCAAGTATGAAAGTTAATAACTCACTTCTTCAATTCTAACATTCATTCTACCTTCTAAAAATTGATGAATATTTCTTATTCTTTTAATAAAATAAACTTTGTGTCCAATTGATTTATAAGCACATACAAGTGTAGATAAAAAAGCAGACTATGTGGAAATAAGAAAGAAACAATCGAATAAAATATTTTTATATAAAAAGTTTATAAATGGATATTATAAATACGATAAGCCCGGAAGGAACAAGTAAAAATATTGTAATTATACAATCTCTGCAGCTTCATCTTTAGAAATCTTGAGATTCTAAATGTTCTGATGTTCAATTAATTAAATTTAATGGTACTGTCAGATTAAAACTTAATAATTTACGTAAAAACTGCCGAATTCCTAGGAACTTTACTATATTGAAGTTGCAAACTTGATGATGATCTATATAAACAGATTAACTTTGTCTAACTTAACCTAGCCCAATGTATAATTAGTTAGGTGTCTGTATTGCATTTTTAAAAAAAATTATGTATTCTAGTAATTTGCTAAAGAGATGGTACACGCGATATTTCAGCTAGTTATTAATTTCGTTTATACAGAATAAAACTATGAACAATTCTACAAGACGTAATTTAAAACCTATTTGTACTTAAAGCCATAAATATTATTTGCTTTTAAACTCATTCCATAAAGTAAGACTATGAGGTTATAATGGTTTAAAGTAATATTAACAAGCTCATGAAGTAAGATACGAGAAACTATAGTTATAAAATTAGAGTTTTTTGTAGATTCAAAAATAGTTGTTGAGGTATGAAATATTTTTATAATTGACTATTTATGTTATTTTAGATTTCTTCTAAAAAGTATTCTTCAACAGTTTGACGAAGTCTAAGTAAAAAGTGCAAATATCTTTGATTGATATTCTACATTTACTTCATATAGCTAATTTCCTTTAATGAAATGGAAAGGAAGATGGTAAAGGTATTTTGCTATTAATAAAGGAAGGCCCACTAAAATTTACAATATTTGTATCATATATTACATATTTTGTCAATCATTTAACCAAAGATCTTGATAATAATTTTTGTTGATAAGTTTTATAATTACTTATATAATTATATATGTTATTACAAAAACCTATTATTAAATATTCATATTTAAACTCATAATTTTGAGAAAACTACAGATGCAAGAAATTGTTTTTGAAATGCTTTATTTCATTTATAAAGACTTAAATATGATTACGATAAAATGAAACCATTAATTTATTAATTGAACATACATAATGAAAATATTGATAATTGTATTTGTATTTATTTGAATTTTGGATAATTTTGTGGATAAATTGATAGTGATTTAGGAAAATGTGAAATATGTTGGGTATATATTACTTTAAGAAATATTATAGCAATATATTTGCTGTGCTATTGCAGATTTTTATTTCAATTCAATATATTACTTTTTGTAGTAGACAATTAAGATAATATTGTGCAGATTCTACCTAATATAACATAATTGCAGTTGTAAACTAGAAGACTTGTGCGTAGCTTGATAGGTTGTTGAAAGTACAAAAGGAAATTAAGTATCTTTTCTTACAAAACTCCTTTATAAATATATCTGATTACAGTGTTGGTAAACAGCAATTGATAAATATAATTTTCTGTATCTATTATTCAGTTCAGTATACAGTGAAGTATGTTTGAGGGAATTTTTACTGTTTCAATCTATTAAGGATAAAAGATAAAATAAAAAATTGTTAAGAGAACTAGAGATGACAATGAAAGTTGTAACAATGTATTCTTTAGGACACGTGCCTTTTGATGGCTTTAAAACAATAGTTCCATAGTTGTATGATGTTATTTATAAAAGTGTGGCATGATTTGTTTTTTGTTTCTCCTTGTTCTTCTTATGATGGTTGTTTGTTTCTTATATTCCTATAATATGTTCTAGTCATCCCAACTGTAAAAAGACAAGACATATTGATAAGAATAATTTTTTTAATTTGAACAATAAAATCAAATATAGAAAATATTCTTAGTTAAAAATAAAACTTTTTAAAAGCTATTCTAGTTAATTTATTTATAGCTACTGCATTTGTTGTGCACAAGTATAAAGAACTAAAAGATTGAACTGACATTCTTATAAGAAAGTGATCCAATTAATAAGTCATTTAATTAATGAGTTATAATGAGGCACATGATATTTATTGTGAAAGTGACCAGACCCAAATTATTGTTTATATGTTCTATGTAAAACAAAGTGTTTAAATTGTGAACGATGAGAGGTATTTTCTACAGCCTTATTTTTTTTAAGACTTTTATAAGTTGAAAGTCATAAAGTAATTTTTCTAGTACTTTTGTATTAATGGTTTGTTTACTTGTTAAAAACTTTTGAGTTTCTCAAAGGCTTATGTTTAAGTAAGCCATTTAATTTTTCCTTGTAATTGTAGGATGTCACAACTGGAGTATATAGCTTAATGGTCTTCATTATAGTATGCATAAATATATTTGTTCTAAATTAGTTAATTTTCTTGGTTGTGTCCTATATTTTTGACATTTTCTACCTGTTTATGCTATTTTTCTGTTACTTTTTGTACATTTTCTTGCTTCTGTAATATTTAGCGATATGACCAACTTTAACAGAGTTCAGGCAAGCTTTCTTAAATTCTACATTCAATTAAAATGGTGTGTGTATTAGATGGAATAGTTTCATATAATTTAGTAAAATGATCCCCTCAAATGTGATTGCAACTGTTTTACTAGGAACCCATTCCTATTTGCTTTATTTTCAGTTTTTCTATTTAATCTTCTCATCTCCTTCATTCAGCAAGTAGAATCTGAGGTAGAATATATATGTTGTAATCAAATCTGAGTCCCCTAATAAAGAAAAAGTGTTCCAAATCATAAAATAAAAATGCTTAGCTTATTTGTTTCTTTTCTATTCATTTATACAAAGATGTTGTTTTGTTCAATTATTTGAAATTTGATCTGTTTTCTAAACATTTGAAATTTTATACCGTTTATTCCTTTCAATGTATTCATTATTTTTGTTAAGTATCTTTTTATGATAGGTTATTTTTTATTTTTAATGGAATAGAAGCCTGTTCCTTATAAGTTTTTTGATATATGATGATTCGTGTAGTTCCTAAAGTATAATATTTTTATTAATATTACAAAATTTATATTTCCAAATTTGATTTAGGAATCTATGAAGTTCATCTTTTTTTTTCTTTTTTATTTATTTTTTCTTTGTTTGACTGTATGTACTATTACAACATCAAACATGTTTTGAATTTGTGAACATAAAAATGGAATAACAGTTTTCATGTCATTCACTGTGTTTTTTTTTAACAGAATATATTAACTCAAGCGAATCATCAAAAGAACTGCAGGAAGCAATGAAGATTACATACTCTTCAACAGAAACTATAACCACATGACAAAACAGTGATATTAATCAAAAGAAATATAATAAAGAAAAAATGATATGATTATATATCGTTAATTTATTATTTATTGTAATTTATTATTGTTTTGTTATTAATTTATTATTAATTATAATTTATTAATTATAGATGTTTTCCAATGTACAAGAGCTAAAAAGTTGAAATTTATATATTCAAAATTTAATTTAAACATTTTTGTATTTCATGAATAATTTATAATAATACGAAAGATTTGTTTATAATTAATAAACTGCAAGTGTTATGAACTAAATAATTAGAATAGGATATTTTAGAAAGTCTATGCCATAATTTGCGCCTTTATGTTAAGAAAATAGTACGTAGACAATAGTATAGATGATATAACGTTAATCCTATCATTACTTAGGGTGTATGTAAGTGAGAAGATATAACATCATCGAGTTTGCATATATGTAATATGTGTATAGCATAGGTATATATATAACGCAAACGTTTCTATCCACGCTGACTACAGTATTTTCTGACACCAGGTGTTATAAAAATTGTTGTACAGTTGTTTCAGTGAATTTTCGATTCTTGCATTGCACGCAAAAATGTTTGATTCGTGTGTCACTTACAATCTTATTATATTCAAATACATTACTATTTCTAAATTTTATTATCTAACTTATAATTAGTACTATAGCTATTACTGTAATATTCTTTATATCATCCATTAGTGATTTCTAGCTATTTTAGTATTACTGTAGAATTTTATATTTTTTGTAAGTAAATTGTATTCGAAAATTAATAATTTTTTGATATATATTTTACTTTTGTAGAAATATATTAATATATTTACCCTTATTTCTTTAATGTAATATGTAAGCATTTATCAGTTATTACAAAATAGTTTAGTTCATAAGACCGCGATACTTTCTTGTTGTCGTGATGTTTCATGATTGACCTAATGTTGGACATCATATGGATTAAAAGACTGTTTTCTGTGTCATGTTAATTTCATAGTTGTTTATTTGACCAATTCAATGCCATCAGGTATTGATTGTGACATTATTTATGAGATTATCAAATGTAAAGTAGAAATTCCTTCCTTGGTTTATTCCCTTGTCAATTTATAATAATTTTTAATCAAAATTATACTTCCGATAGATGGCACTTATCTCAAGCAGTGACTATTGTAACATTATTCAACAGTGAAAATCCTTATATACTTTTTTCTGTTTTAACTGTATTTTGCACTTATATTGGATGTCTTAATAATGACTATGAATTATAAAAAACAATTTTGACAAAAATGAAAATAATAAAGTGAGTATTAATTTAGAGCAAACGAAAGAGCAAAATTATTGGGTTTTAATTATTGTTTATATCGGTTAACATGTCATTGGTACAAAGATGGCATAAATTACGACCATGTAGTTTTCATGCGGACTCGCTATAGTTTTATTCGTATAGACATCTCGCGGTAAAGATCTAAGCTTTAAGTATTAAATTGATGTGATTGTTATCATGTGTAAATAATCCTTAATGATGAAAAATGAAGCGCCAAAGAAAAAAATAGTTTGAAATTGTTTGTGAAAATGAAAGATAAACTGATTTAGTTGTACTATTATTTAAATCATTCCTAAATTAGTTTATTAGTAAGTAACTTTCTTTCATTTTTAATATATTATGTATTGTTGAAAAGAAAACAAAGGAATGAATGTCAGTGACACCTTGTGTGGCAATGTTTCGATTAACAGTAGTGCAACTAGGCGTGAATCAGTTTCGTCAAAAATGACCAAGAAAAATGAGCTGTTGTTTATATTTGGATTGTTTTTAATATCATTCTGCGAGCAAACATCTTCAGAATGTAGACAACTAACAGCTTGTTCGTGCACGTTCCCAAACGGACAAGGGTACACTTTATTGCCGTTAGCCAGTTCAAGGTCGGTAGTCGGAATATTCTAACCTCTCTACATTTTGCGCGTTATTTTACAATCAAAAACAAATATTTCTTTTCAGTCCTTTATTAACAGCTGATCCTAATCACAATTACACGTTCTATTTTCATCCTTGTACAAATACGGTGAATTTTCCATCTTTACCAAACAACGTATCGAATAATTGTCACAAAGGAAATGGTGTTTCGGTAAGAAATATTCGATTATTTAATTAATAATGTATTATTTTCTTTTATAAATTTTATTGTTGATGTCATCTAATACAATGCTTACATTTCAGCTATGTGCCGAACATGACGGCACTAGTTTTGTCCTAGGTAAAGCAGAGGATACAAAAATAATTCTAGAGGCGGATAATTCGAAACCACCCATTTTCATACTTGATCATGATAATTACTCAACGACCATAGCTTTAGCCTGTTGTAACGTTTGTAAAACAACTCTAACGCTCGATTCTATCGACGATAAAAGATACGTAAGTTTTCCAAAATTTTCTAGAAAAATAACAGTTTTTCTGTAAGTTAATCGCTTACGCTTTTTGCTTCAGCATCTGTTATTGTCGTCTCCTTATGCTTGTAAAACGTTTGTACAAAGTAAAGGCCTTTCCATTAGTTCAACCTTACTCATCTTGTTTTTTGTATTTACCGGACTATATTTTATCGGTGGAGCGATGATTTTGAAGTGTCTAAGAGGAGCGACAGGTTGGGAGATGGTACCTAATCATAGATTCTGGAAAAACTTTCTTTCATTGGTTAAAGTAAGTTTTTAAAATCAAAGTTTCAATTTTCCATCGTTTCGTTATTCGACTGTTCATGAATGATTTAATTTTATTTTCACAGGATGGAATTGTTTTTACTTTCAACTGTTGTCGTGTAGATAGCTACGAAAGAATATAAATCTCACATTTTTTACGATTGTATCGTTTATTTAATATGTAAATTTAATAGATTACGTTAAGAAAGTTTTAGTTTTATTAGCTACCGGAAAACGCATAATTGATTTTTCGCTGCATAATATTGTTGATGAATCTATTTTCTGAAAGTGTACTTTCTAAGTACAATTCCGTGTGTTATCTGATCATTACGTCAGAAATTCTGTGCGCAAAAGTCGGATATTTAGTTATATGTATATATAAAATACTGGCAATTTTGTGATACATGTAATATTTTATTAATGAGCAATAAAAAAATATAAATGCTTTTACATATACGTATACATACACACACACATGCGCGCACACGCACGTATACTTTCCTGTGTACTTTTAGTTTACAATACATGAGTAATTACGTATGTGAGATTTATGAAGACGTTTAATTACATGCGATCATAATACAAGTATATTCAATCAAGACACGATCCACTGATTTGAGTAATAAATAATAAGTATACGAACAGACAAATGACAGGTTACCGGCATATCAATGCCGATATATTTTACAAGTAACTTGTTTTACTCAATTTCCATGGAATTGAATCATGTCGGAATTCTGAAATACTGCATTTTTCTACGTGGGGAGTGGGAAGGAAGTATGCGATTCGAAGTTACGAATCTAATAAACAATTGTCGATTTGAACGACTTCAAAATGATTTAATACCATCGACACATACGGAAATTTCTTGATCAGTTTGAATAATCATCCAGTTTCCGTTGGCGTTTAAATTGCAAACATTGATACCTTTCGTAGAAAAAGTGTTCACAATTTGCGTCAGATCTTGTATGTCATTTGTTTGATACAAAGAGACGTAATTTCCTAGAGCAATTCCATTGGCAAACACTGCGTCATCGAGCGAAAGTAATAATGGTTCATTGTTACGGACGGTTCCTAAAAAAATTATATAAAAATTTTCATAATAAGCACGCTGAATACGTCGACGATTGTTCATTGACAAATTTTAATATCTATTTATCTTACCTTTAATCCGATGACCTTCAACCTGGACGACA
Organism: Eufriesea mexicana; assembly: GCF_001483705.2. NCBI lineage: Eukaryota > Metazoa > Arthropoda > Insecta > Hymenoptera > Apidae > Eufriesea > Eufriesea mexicana. The sequence goes on along the minus strand of NW_016921673.1, from coordinate 87,267 downwards.
ATCGCTTCGTCGTTGGTTGACATTTCGTGGTTTCCTTTGACGTTGATACCTATCTCTCGGGCTAATGTAGGTGCATTGATTAAATTTAAACCGTTTTTCGTTTGTCGAGATAAAATTCCAAGTAGAACAGCTGTATGAACGAATGCTTTTTCTCGCATTCTCGCGTTGCCAATAGTTTGACTGTGCACGGTTACGTTCAACTTTCCCTTCAAAAATCGACCAACTAGTTGGCCAAGTTTTTTCGACAATTCAATCCATGATGCGTTCTCGTCTGACATGGCAGCGCTCAACATTGGGGCATTTACAATTCCGGTAACTGTATATTCCGTTGATTTGCCGGTTAATGCCAAAAATTGTTCGGCTATCTCTTCTGCAACCCGCTGCTGAGCTTCCTCGGTACTTGCTCCTGCAATTTAGTATCGACAAAATTAAAATTTCGAATGACGGATATTCGAATATCTTTATCTTACCTAGATGCGGAGTAGCGATAACCTTGGGATGCGCGATTAATTCCAGGCTAACGGAGTTCTTCGGCGGTTCTTCAATGAACACGTCTAAAGCAGCGCCAGCACAATGGTTCGACTTCAACGCATTCAGCAATGCTTCTTCGTCTACGATGCCACCGCGAGCTACGTTCACAATGCGAACTCCCTTCTTACATTTTGCCAACGTCGTAGCATTGATCAGATCTGCAATGAGTGATAAGTTGAGCATGAGATCTAGAGCAGTTTGAGAACACGCTCACCGCTATCTGCGTTTCTATAGATTTTTTAATCATGCCAATATGGTAGATCATATTATTTTAAAACGACTAAACGATATAAAGAATATGTTTAATGTATTATTAACGTGGCGGTAAACTTGTTGATATGCTAACTCATCTCTGATTTCAGTTATTCCGAAATATATCCTACAGGACAGTATTTTGAACAACTTTATCTTCTACCAGTCATGACCGGTCGACTTTAGTTTACAAGATGAGACCCACTGAGCATCGAATCGGCACCAATTCTATTTATGTGTACAGGGTGTTCCAGTAACGGTAGTACAATCGGAAAGTGGGTGATTCTACATGCAGAAATAAATTGAAAAAGAAGAATAACATTTTTTTATTTGAAGCTTCGTTTTCGACAAAATTGATTTTGAATATTCACCAAGTACACGTACACTTAGCTATGGACTAAGATGTATGGGCCATCAAAATATCAATATCGGTGGTATAATCTAGGAGGGGGAGATTCTACATGAAAAAACAAATCGAAAATAAAGAATAAAATTTTTTCATTTGAAGCTTCGTTATCGAGAAAATTGACTTTGAATATCCACCAAATGTGTTGATATACAAAGTGAAGTGCATGTGTAGTCAATGAATATTCAAAGTCGATTTTCTCAACAATGAAGCTTTGAATAAAGAAATTTTATTTTTTATTTTCGATCTGTTCTTTCATATAGAATTACCTCCTCTTCAATTGTACCACCGACCTTCATGTATTGATAGTCTATTCTTACAAGCCATAGCCGAGTGCATGCGCACTCGGTGAATATTTAAAGTTGATTTTCTCGAAAACGAAGCTTGGAATCAAAAAATTTTATTTTTTTTTTTTATTCGTTTCTGCATGTAAAATCACCTCCTTTCCGGTTGTAGTACCGTTGCTGGGACACACTGTATATCTTACGGATGCACAAGCATACAGGCAGAATACAGTTAGTGGTGACGAATGTTTTCCGCAAATATCTAGAAAATTATGATTGATGATAAAGGAAAAAGTTGCTCAAAAGACTGTCTTTTATAACATATTTCAAAATCATGTAAATAAAAAATAAGCCAGCTCATTGACAAGTTTACCTTATGTAACTGCTGCCCACTGTTAGCATGTCGCTTATTGGTAGTCAACGAGGTTTAAACGACGATGATTACCATTGACCAATATAGTCGGTGATCGTGTTAACACAAGTATTAGATACGAATGCAATTGCAGAGGCAGTACTTCTCGTTTGAGGAATGAGCGGTGTGTGCACGGTGATGTAATCAGCTATTGGCCATATTTCGTCCAAACAGAGTTTCTCAACGCCGAGGTGGTTTGCAGCTTCGAGTGTAAGTAGGGGATCATAGGCGACCACTCGCATTCCAAATGCTTGCATTCTTCGAGTTACTTCGCGACCAATGCGGCCCATTCCGAGTACCGCGAGCGTTTTCCCGGACAGCTCGAAACCAGAGTACAATTTTCTGTCCCATCGTCCTTCTTTCAATGACTGTACAGCCTGTGCAACGTTGCGTGCCAGAGAGGAGATTAGTGCACATGTCAATTCGCAAGCACTGATGCTATTCCCGCCAGGAGCACTGGAAAATTATGATCGTTTAGCGTTTCTTTTTACTGCCCAACGTTTAACCCTTTACACTCCAGCGGCGACCTCTAGTTATCATTTAATAAAATTCTGAAGATCGATATCCATTGATACATTAAATATAAAATATATTAAAATAATTCTATGTATTCATTTACACACGATTCATTATTTACTATTTCCAAAAATATCATGGATTTTAGAGCAGAACATTTTTGAAATTAATTCTATGTATTAATTTATACACGATTCATTATTTACTATTTCCAAAAATATCGTCGACTTTATACCAGAAAATTTTTGAATTGCTATTTTTATCTACCGAAAAGAATCGACTAGTGCAAAGGGTTAATATAGTCGAAGAGAGATAAAAAGAGAAAGGTGGACGTACTTCAATACGATGACTCCCTTTCGCGTGGCAGATTCTAGATCGATATTATCGACACCAGTGCCAGCACGACCAACAAGGCGAAGGTTCGGACAACAGACGAACACGTCGCTAGTCACCTTCGTTTCCGACCGGACAATTAGCCCCTCGTGGTTCTGTTCCAGATACAGGTACGTACATTACGAGCAGTCCATTATCGCGTTCCGCGTTTTCTACATCGAAGACACTATCTCGATCGTATTTTGTGAGTAGCCACGGATATCGCGCATAGCTGCAAGTGTGCAGGCATATAGAGAAGGGAAGAACCGGCCGAGATAAGTACAACGACCCGTGCAGCTAACCGGTATTCGGGTTTCCAACTAAACTGGATCTAGCCGGTTGGACCGACGCGAATGCAAGCGGCAATTGGGAGACATCAAAGGAAGGGAAGAGAAACGAGAGAGCGAGAGTAAGAGGGAAAGTTACGGTTAGGCCTTATAGGCTATCGCGTATCGTTATTGCACGTGAATCGAACTGACGCGATGCGGTTCCTTGCTTCGAAGTAGCATCGATATATAAAGTGAACGTGACGTTATTTAGATTCGTACGAAACTTAAAAAGAGAAGGCAAAGAAAGGAAAAATTGATATCGTATTCGTGCGTACCTGAAGCTCTTTTATCAGTTCCTCTTTTGATAGTTTGTATTTGGTGGTGACAGGAATACCATGGCGGACAAGCATCTCGCCACAACGGGCGTCCACAGGATCGCTTATGAGAACGCTTTTGAGCGTGATCGACATGTTATCCTTGAATAAAGAGACTCCTTGAGTATGTTTATCTTAACTAGATTTCCGCTAATAACGCATAATTCGTCTTATTATTTTCTATCGCTGTTTCTAACAATTTTTTATCGAGTTATTACTATGCTCAATATACGGTTTCTCATTCGCGTTGTTTGCAAATCGAGGAATCGTAAATTTTTTTGCCCGAATATTTCATTACGTTTCAGGTAGGGTTAGGTAACAAAAAACGCGACGAAAGTGGCCCTCGCGATAGGCCTAACCAAATGAACTGATGAATAATAATTATTACTTATGTAAGTGGACGCGTAGAAAGGTGCAACTTAGAAAATCGCGGTGCATTCGCGGCACAAAGGACGAGTAACGGTAGAATTTGAACGCGTTAGCAGTGGTATTTAACCTTACTTTTATTCGTGTGTTCGCGATACACGATCAACGATGAGACATTGAACGACGTACACATACCTCGTAGAATTGCTCGTTAATGAAGTCGAATACACGGGACGATCCGTTGAAAACGAGTTCGGGCCTTTACACCAGTCTCTTCGGCGTTTCAACCGCAAACTGTCTGTTCGTCGGTGATTTATCTTCTTATAGCGTTGTCCCCACTCGCTCCATGAAACTCGCGCGTCTACGGCCGCTCGTTATTATTTACCGGATTATTGTTCCGGACGAATCGGCAAGTACCAATTCGAAAAAAAAATCGTATTCATTCGGTTGGTAAAATTTTCCGGTCCATCGTTATTATTTTCTGATTACGATTTTGATGATCGCGATTGCACTTAACCTCGGTAAAATTTTTGTTTACGAACGGACAATCGATTTATTTCACGATCGTAAGCAAATGGCGGACAAAACCCTATAAATATTCTTCGGGGATGAAAATTAAATATCAAAAAATATGAAAAAAATTTCTAAAAGATATAAAAAAAAATATCAATACATCTGGTTGGTCGTAAATCCATCCACGTCGAGTGGTAATATTTTGTTTCGGATATTGTTTATGGACAGAAAAATAGAGAAAAGGGCAAGAATATATTCGCGTTACACGCCACACAACAGTTGCAAACCGCGATATATATTTTCCATTCCGGGGGTCATCTAATGTTACGTGATGCAATTTCTGCTGGGGGTCTGATTTGGCAATAACAATTATTATTACGTCGTTATCGCGAACTCGGGATTCGTTCGACCCTCGTTTATTTCTTCTTGCTACACGTTCCCTGTTGCCCCCTTTTATAGATAAACCGACCACACTGCCAGCCCGGAACATCCACGCGGCGTCCTATTTACGTCGTCGAACTTTGAACGTATCTAAAGCATCGATCAACATTCTCCCGACGTTTTTGATTCTCCCAACTTCCTCTTTTTGTTCGCGTGTTTTCCACTCCCATTTTTTATCTTTTTCTCCGTGCGTCGCGTCTCTGTTCCGTAGTCAAAGGTATTATGTTTCCAATGGTGCGTCGTCGAATATCAAGGACGAATACCATGCGACGTTACCGCCATCTTCCTTATTCCTGGCGGGGTAGTATCGTCAATGCGAAAAATAACGCTGTCCCATTCCTCTCCAGATGAGACAAGATAATCTTGATCCGGGATATTTTCTTCTCGTTTGGCATCTATTTGATTGTGTATACATTGTATATACATTGTATATACGTGTGTTCTGTTATTAATCTGACTGATTTTTTATCGACCGCGTTATCGATTTCGTTTTTCATTGGCAATGCGAAGGGCTGTCGATCGATGGAAACAAAGATGGAAGCGTTTTATTGGGAAGAGATCGTTCATTGTGTCTGATAAATCTGTAAAACTGCAGAGAGAAATCTATAGACCGGAGTTAACCGGTTACTCGGCTGCGAACTCGGGACCCCGTCAGATAGCGAACGGAGGGAACAAAAAATGCCGATAACACTCACATGATTCGACAGAGACAGGGAAAGACGAGAGGGCGGAAGAATGATAATGATAGATCGGCGTAAACGAAGAGGTGGACACTGCGTAAAGGGGAAAGAAATCGTGTATCGAAAACTGAGCAGTCTGTAGTTGCTTTATTGCTGTATCCCACTATTAGGATAATTTCATTATCGAACTTTGAAACAGCTTCGCTTGCTCTTTTCCACGATCGTGAAGGAAAATTTAAGAACAAAAAGGAAGATACGTACATTCGGTTTAATATATCGCGTCGTTCCTGGTATTTCGTGAAATCAGGATCGAATAATTTTACGAAGAACGATATTTCACGAATAATACACCACCGACACGAGCATAACAGCTCGACGTTTCCGCAAAGATACGTCGCGATTAGTCCCGCAGTAGTCCGTCAGGTGTCACTTAGATCGTATCGCAATGGAAGCGTTTATTCGTGCAAATTGCATCATTCGGTCAACGGCGTTTATGTTTTTGTCAAATTTTTACGATGTATAGAGCCGTGCATGCTCTAATCGATACAAAATGGTCCAATCTTTGCAGTTAGAACGTTAATTTCAATAAGTAAATATCAGCGATTTGAGAGTTAAGTTAAGAAGGTAGCACTTGCGTTATAGGTACTTAATTAACGATAAGTACGTTGTTCATGGATATGTATAGAAGATAAACCAGATTATTCTAAAGTGCGTACATTAAGCGCGATAATCGAGATAACGTCGCACAATCGAACATTATATTCGCATTACAAGTTTCTAGAGTTTACTTAATTTTTTGTATCACGTCGAGCATCGTAACTATTGTTTCTCTCCCAATATTTGCGTTCCTTTTAATCTTAAGTTGCCAGTGAGAGTGGGATAATTACCGATCGAAGAATTTTCGATTACGATTTCGATGTACTAATCAGAAAATGATTTAATCGACGTGTCGATTTTCGGATATAATATGATGTTGAGTCGAAATGTTTGTTACCGATAACGTAACTAGGAAGTGTGGAGGAAAAATGTGATACAAGTTTCTCGTGTCTCGCGTGCCATATATCATGTTACCATTTCTACATTGACCTTAACATCAACACGATGTATTACTGAATGATATTCATGCGAGGTGTCAACAGAATATATATACGAAAAGATTTTCATTCCATCTGATAATCATCCTACATATTTCCATAAAGTAATTTCAATTGCAAATGTTTACAAAATATTATTGCGTTTGACATGAACAGTCTTAAGATTGACGTTCGAAGCGAAATATGGGAAATTAATTTCCTCTGTATCTGCCGAGAACAGCTGACGAAGATCACGAATGTTGTTTTGCAAAATATTTGTCCATTTTGCCCCGCTTTCGTTCCATTTCGATAATCGATCGATGATCATTTTAATTGTTATTTGACTGCAGTTCCATTGCGAACTTTATGTTCCACTCAACTAAATTTCATCTTCTTCCTCCTTCCTTTTACGTTCGACATATCTGGCAGGAGCCTCTTTGTCTGCTAAAACCACTTGTACCGGTGCCAAATGCCTACATGTTACATTAATGCGCATTCCACGTAATTGGGAAGCTCGACAAACCACCATTTTCCTCTAACACTTTCCATCAGTTCCTCTATTTTAAGGTCTTGAAAACTCCCGATCGATTATGCAAAGATATCCTTTAATTTAGTAGGCATGGTCCCTTTGCGAGGGGAATAATGCAAAACTAACATGGAAACGACTGACTTTTACGTCCCGTATATATTCTCTCCTTACTTCCACGCCGTATGCACAACGGGTTTGATTTCCGATCACGACGACAGTTCGCTCTAATGTCAGAAAGAGAACGGAAGTTGGAACAAGCGACGTCGTGGGAGAATATGAACGTGCCTGAGCAGAAATGGTCTCGCTTGGTACCCTGATTCGAAACAAATACGTCCATTCCACGTAGCGAGGCGCTCGCTTAAGTCCGCAGCGGCCTCTGCCTCCCAGAAAACGTAAGTACTTCAGCTCGAACGCGAAAGATTTGCCAGCGTGAAAGTTTCACTGTTGGCCATTAGACCATTAACCGGTCTCGTAGCGAATGCTTTGCTCGTTACTTGCCACTTGATCGTGCTGCAACGGTACTGTCTTGCTCGGAATTGAAACGAGTCAGCGAGCTATGGCGTGGAAGATTCGTGCTCGTTTCGTGGCGCGCCCCCGTGTCCCCTGTGTACCCCATGGCTAAGACACTGCTCCGTTCTCTGGCCCTTCTGCAGCCGAAAAGCTCCCTCATTCCCTTTTGGAAGTTGCGGGAGAGAAAAGCGTATAGCAAAGGGTTCAGGCAAGAGTTGGTATAGGAGATCAAGAAGGTCGATAAGGTCAGGAGAGTGCTGAAGTCTGATGTCCGGTCGTAATTCAGGCCCAGGTGGCGCCAGGCGATTCGTGCTTGTTGCGGTAAGTTGCATATGGCGAACATCATAACTACGGTGATCAACATTCTGCAAAATTTCGTCTGTTTTTATTTCGTTGCTCTTTTTCGTACATCAGATGTCGGTTTTCGTGCCGCGTGTATTGTGCAGGGAAAGGAAGATGGCTGGTGAAAGGAATGCGAATACGATTGGCCACAGCGCCCACGCCATACGTTATTGACTATAGATCCGTAAATCTTTTGTTACATTGTCGATTAAGACATTGATATGTTCGTATTAAAAAAGGAAAGAAAGAGAGTTAACACTTGACTGTCATTGTGGTCATCAGTGACCGGCAATTGACTCAGTGGGCCCATGGTGGTCACCAGTGTCCGATGCTAATTTTTTAAATTTATATTTGTTTTATTCTAACCAATTTTTGAATATTTAAAGAATAAATAAATAGAAAACTTTGAATAGGAGACATTAATAATTTGTATTATTTTTCTTTGTTTGACATATTGTTTGATAATTCGTCGTTAAACAATAATGGAAATTTTATCGTGGCTCCCTATCGTGGTCAAAGTGTTAAGGGGAAAGTTTTCAAAGCTTAAAATTGATAAAGAGTTTGTTGGAAAATTTGTTCTCACATTCGCCTTATTTCTGATATTTCACATATTATAATTGTGATTTTGTTATCATCGAATTTTCAAAAACAACGCGATGTTTCAGCGAAAAGAAATTTCACGAATTTCGTCGAATTGCTATCTCAATTTTCGTCGAAAAAGCAATTTGTATCAATATTGCTACAAACACTCTCGTTCAATATATCTATAAAGATTGTAAAAATTTGAGTGGGGCACAAATTTTCAGTATTACTGGTTGAGAATGTCATATTCGCAAACGATTTAACCCTTTGCACTCCTTTGTCGAGTGTGACTCGACATCAGTTTTTTCCAAAGGAACTCCTATGTCGAGTTATATTCGACGTTTTTTAATTCTTTATTTACTAAACAAGAAAACAAAAAATAAGTAACTACTTGAATTACTTAAATTCAAAATATATGTTATAACAATGTTTGAGACTGATTTTAGAGAGTTTACTGATTTTATATAGTAGTATAGTATATTAGTATAATATATTAGAGTATATTAGTATAGTATAGTATAATATATTAGAGTATATTAGTATAGTATATTAATAGAGAGTTTACTGATTTTATAATAATCAGTAACAAAATTCTTTAAAATAAGTAGCAGTCGAGGAACTGTCCTGTGAAGTAAATTTCCAACAAAATATTTAAAATAGTAGGGAGTTATTGGTAACAAAATTGAAAAATAGTTCAGAGTGCAAAGGGTTAAGATTACATGACAAAGAGAAAGAGAGCGAAGAGTCGAGTCTGACTGGAGCGATAGAAATCATTGGCGTAGACACAAAAGCATGCCGATGTAACTTATTCCACTACTGTATATGCCGTCAAGAACTTCAAAGTAAGGATTTCGGGAGATAAAAGGTGAGGTCAAGCGGAGCAGGTTGAGTCTCTTGTCCTTGCACTGTCCTCCCATCTTCTCGTCTCTGCACAATACATGCGAGGAACTAAGCCGAACAAGTAATATAACTCGCATACCTTATCACACCACGTCTGGCACGAAGTTCGTTCCTGCTCGAAGCATGAACACGACGAAGGCTACCATCTTTGTTTTTAGTCGTTAAGCTTAAGTTGCCGAGGGTAGTGCAGCTTCTTCGCAGACCAATGGCGATTCTCGAATAGAGACACGACATCAGCAGGAGCGGGAGTAAGTAAAGAAAGACGAGGTTTACCACGTCCAACAGAGTTTTGTTGTGCTTCTTGATGTTAGCTATGCAGATGATGTCCACGTCGCCGGTGACCAAGCGATTTCGCATGGTCTCGACGTAGAAGAATTTTGGGAAGGCGTAAATCGCAGCAACGATCCAGACTATCATAATTACGAATTGCAGTCGACTTCTCGTCAGAACGAACCTGCATTTAATCGGATAAACGATAGCCAGGTATCGCTCTACGCAGACTACCACCAGGATCAGCACGCTTGCTGTATAGGAAAGCGCGTGAACGAACATGTAGACTTTGCAGAGGAGATCACCCAGTTGCCAACTGTTCATCAAATAGTTCGTCAAGGTCTGGTATACGCAGAAGATACCGACGCAGAAATCGGCTATTGCCAAATTCGCCAGAAAGAAATTCGTAATACTGCGCAGACGCCGAGAAAATGTCACTACGATGATCACCATTAAGTTACCTGCAAGCAAAACTCTAAGAAATGCAGTTTTTCCTGAGAGGGAGAATTTCTCGTGACACGAATATTACGTGATTGTATCTCTTTTTTTTTCTTTGTTAAATGTTAAACAATTGCGTTATGCAACGCAAACGTTTACATAGAACGATGGTTCTATGTAGAAGGATTCGATACCACTACCAGTGCAGGTAGTCTGGGTGAGTAAGTAAAAGTACTTTTCGTTCTATAGGAGTAATCTCCGAGCGACGCGACGATTCTTATTCACTGGGATGGCAGACAAATTCTCATGAAACTTTGAGGACTAGCCTTGCGCTTTAACGCCGTCGCTGAACGAACGCGAATATTTATGAACGAATGAATTCAGAAGTTCCAATTTCAGAACAGCTTTTATTAGCTTATGAGATAGCCTTTTCGTTCTGTCAGAAGCAGATGGAAAGTTTGAAGGATGGTAAAAAGGGATACAGAGATGTTTCGTCGATATTACTACCACGTTTAGTGACACGACGGGTAATTCAATCGATATAGATCGAAACAACTTACCGAGAAAACAGGAAATGAAGACGATGGTATAGAGCGTAATAAAAATTACTTTTATGTCGGTCCTGTCGAGAATGTACTCCTCGTTTAGAGATAAATCGTGCAAAAACGTCTCGTTGGCCATTAAGCTCCTTTTGTTATGAATTTCACGAACGACGGCTTCGCGGTTATCGATCATTCTGAAACGAGATTGTAAACAATATCGAAATGTACTTTCGGATATTTAAAATGCAATTCGTTGAATATATTGATTACTTAAAAGAAAATGTGTACCGAAATACTCGTAATTAAATAGAAGTTTAATCCTGATTAAGTATTCCTGTTGCATCGTGTTTTAATCGTGAAACGAATTCCGAGAGGAGTTACATGCGACCTCTAGGTGGTAAATGAGAAATGTTAGATGCCTTTGCAATTGCACAGTTGACAACGTAGGATTATTATGTACCGAACTTCGTTTGTAAATTTAATTTTTACCGGAAATTAATTTCACAATTGGACAGATCACGCGAAATGTATAAGATTACTATGAAGAAAATAAATATATTTAATGTTTTGTAATATCGAAACAGTTAAATAGGTAGACTCCCAAATATGTATAGTAAAACGATTTAAGGCTAACAGCATATACTGTTGCAGTTTGTCGTGACGTCAGTACCGACTGTTCAGTTGTCTGACCAATTAAGCAAGATGGCTGCTGATCCTATTCAGATAGCATTTCGAGTGATTGAATTAGAGAAAATAAATTCTGTTATCGCTTCCTATGTGACAAAGGGTGCATATATAGGATATTTATAATATGCTAATACAAATCTGAAAACACATTCTCTGTGAAACAATGTAAAATATTTGTTTATATCTGTAACAGTTCAGTTTGTATAAAATATTGGAAGAATCTGTATCTTTTATAATAATCTTATACATACTTTCTAGGAATGCTTGTGTCACAAAAGGAATAGTTTTAACTTTCCGAGCATGAGACAGGAATTTTGGAAACAATGAAACCGGATAAAACTTAATTTGCTTTTTCGAATACAAGGAATTGTTTTTTGTTATTGTTGTTTTTAGTAGCAATCAATAGTCGAGAAAGTTCAAACTTTTGTGAAAGAAAGTAGAAAGTTTTCTACTTTTATTCCTCTACAGTGTTATACCCCCGAGTATTTCTAGGTGATTCTATATGCTTCACAATTGTCCGCTTTCTTACAGGTTTTACATTTGAAGAGATGAAAAGCATTTTGCAATGATTTAACTAATTCTCAACTGTCGTTCATAAATTGTATGAAATTAAATCTGTAAGTGAACGCAATGATTTAAGAAAGTTAAAGTTATTTAAAATTTGAATCGATTTCCATAATTTTGTGTATCATCTAAGAAATATTTATTTACTTTCGAAATTTCACAGTCACGAACGTACAAGCTGAAGAACGTGCCGTTGCATAGCTCCCACGTTATTCTTCTTTACCGATGGAAATATTATTCACATCATGGAACGTTAATCGACGCTATGTACACAATTAATTTTAAGGTTTCTATGATGTTTCTCTAATTTAATTTTTACATTACATATGTTTAACATTGCATATATTTAGACACATTTTTCAATGATAAGCATACAAAAAGCTATTGTCTTAAGATAATGTCATTGTAATTTTTTATGAAATTACTATTTCATGAAAGCCGTAATACATTTCATCCATAATCATTTTAACAAACAATTTTTATTTTATCTGGCAAGTATTTAATATTATGAACGATATTAGTCATAATCTCTATTTTATAGTAAACTCTTACACGATATCGTTAAATCGGTAAGAAAAATATTTATGCGTTTAAGTGCAAGTATACACGTTTAACTCGTAACTGTTGACATTATTCGTACAATTTACCGAGTTTATTTTTAACTTTCTTGTTTTCAGGTCCGAGTAATTTCGATTATGATCAAATATTTTCTTTATAGATTATTAAACTATAATATTGGATTTGATATATAGTTATAAAAATTAACAAATATGAGATAGCAAACATAAATTGATAAATTGTAAATAAACTGACTTTATAAGTGTAAAGACAGCTTACGTCACTTTGGTGTACCATGCATATCGATAAACTTATTCGTATTATTATTTATTATAAATTTCAAGATGCAGCATCCGTGTTTGTATGAAACTTTATTTCCTTACGTACTATATTTATAAGAACTCTTACCTTACTGTTGAGATGAAAGACGTTGACGTTTAGTTCGAATCACGTTTTCTGTGCATGTATACATACGAATTGGTATAATACATTTAACACAATGGAATTAAGAAAAAAATTATAAGCATCTAAAAATTTTTAAGCCGGATAAAGAAATTTTCTTTTTTCGTTTATCGTGGTAAGTCAATTTAATTAATTCGTATTTCATTGCGAGTTCGATGGCTACGGAGACAAAACCTAGCGACTAATCCTCAGGTATCTTTTCAGTAGTTAACCATGAATCACGAACCAAAGAATGCAGTACCAACTCTTAAACGTGTATCACTTATTCTCACGATCACTACAGGTGAATACCTTTTTATGCTAATCAATGTTGAATTATAATTTTTAATTTCTAGTTTCTGCCACGTTGTACATTAATCGTTGGTAGAATTAGTGGAAGAATTTGCTATCTACATCGACTAATACGAAATCAACGGATTAAAAGGATCGAATGCTTGAATGCTTCCCCTTAGACGATACACGTAATAATTACAAAACTATGTACGACAATGTAGAGTAACATAGTAACGACAAGGTCTATATTTCGCGCGGTACTGAAAGCTCCAAGCTTTCATTCATAGCCACCAGCCCGTGGTCGACCGAGAATCCTAGATTTCGCGCAGGCGTTGCGTCCTCATTCTATTAGTTTCTTTATCTGTTAGATAGTTATTATAAAAAGAGACGGAATTTGTTTGAATCCTTAGGAACTCTCTAGGATATCTACCGGGTGACCTTTCCTGAAAACAACGAACGGAAATTAATACAATTTACGAAGCAGTTATAAGCAAAAGAGAAAAAAATCAGATCGAATGTCAGATTGAATCTCGTGCTATCGTTTGTAGTTACGACTGCTGAGTCGCCGAATTTCACGAGAGTGGGGATTCCATGATAAATACCGGTAGTCAAAGCCTCAGTAACTTCTCGGGAGTACGAAGCAACGATATTTGTCGTAATCAACGACGTTATCGAACGGTTGGAGCTGTCTTTGCAGCGTGTTCTTTCTTCTTACGTTGATAGTTATTTTTATTTCATATTATTATTACAAGGTGACGAAAAATTCAAAAATTCTTTCCGATGCTTCGTTGATAAAGCTTCCGACATTATTTTCGAGCTAAATTTATTTGAAATTAGTGTTCATAGATTTCATTATTTAATCTTAATATATATGATAGTACGTTGCTATATATCTGCGGATTAATTATTCAAAATACGGTGCAAAGTATGTAACAATGTGCGTGCGTGCGTGTAAATGTAAGATTTAATAATATATAACAAGAATTATAACAAGAAGTTACTACGTCTAATAGCACTTGCAGCAACATTAAAGTAATTTGAAACATGTTGAACAAGGCGAAGAGCACGTTTTACCAGAAAAGTGAGTTTTCATCATTTGGGTCGCAAGGTGCTGCAAGAGAAGGAACTAAATTTCTATTTCATCTCAAGATCGCAGCGCGGAGCATAAACCGTTTCTCACTAAACTTGCACAAATATTTCCCGAAAAATTTTGGAACTTAACAGATATTTCCTATGCTTTTGTATTCGTTTCAGTGTCTCGTTGCGATAAGGATTTTTGTTGTGGGTATGTGAAACGAAGAGTACCGATTTTATCATGGATGAGAAACTACAAACTCACGTGGCTTCCTCAAGATGCATTGGCCGGCTTCACTGTTGGTCTTACGGCTATTCCACAAGGTATCGCTTATGCTATCGTCGCTGAGTTAAGTCCCGAGGTAAATTTAAATGAACTGATTGCATATATCAACGTTTACGTCTTTTGTTTATTTAAAATACAATATTCCCTTGTTCTTTTTTCCTTCTTTTCTTAGTATGGATTATACGCGACTTTCATGGCGTCTTTCGTATACATCGTTTTTGGTTCTTGCAAAAGTATTACCATCGGTCCAACTGCTATTATGGCAACAATGGTGCGACCTTTAGTATTGCAATATAATGCAGATATGGTAGTATTACTTTCATTTTTGAAAGGTTGTATGATCACTTTACTCGGGCTCCTGCATTTAGGTGAGTGGACTTCTATACTTTATCTGTAAAAAAAAAGTCTTTTTTACACTTATGTTTCACATTTTTGAGAGAGATGAAGAAATTTAATACGGTTTTTAGGTTTTCTGTTGGACTTCATTTCATTACCCGTAATCACGGGTTTCACTGCGGCTGCTTCTATTAATATAGCTTCTTCACAATTTAAACCATTGTTAGGTATTCCTGGTAGGAGCGAAGACTTGGTAGATTCTCTAATTTCAGTATTTTCGAACCTCGAAAATATCAGATATCAAGACACGTTGCTGGGTATTGTAACGGTAGTGGCTTTGGTTATATTCAAGGTACAGTTTTATGACACGTGACATGATTAAAAGTGACAAATAAACTAAATAATGTCAGATCAAGCTCAAATAATTAGAATGAATGACATTATAGCTTGTCCTGTACACTTTTATCGGGTTCAAACTAATCTGTGTAATGACTTTTATATAAGAATTTACCTGGAAGGCGAACCGGTACGTGGCCGCAGAAAATTACTTGGACCGTTACTCTTGCTCGTAACGCTTTGGTGGTCATCACAGGAACTGTGGTTGCATATATCTTTTACATCAACGATAAAGAACCTTTTAAGCTAACCGGTGAGAATAACACGATAATCAAAAAATCCTCTCACCTTTTGTTGAGTCCTGTAATGTCGCATTATAAGAGAAGGAGAACAAAAGAAGGAAAATAAATGATTTCTAGGATCAATGGGCAATGGATTACCACCGTTTGGCCCACCGCCTTTCTCGATAACAGCCAACAATCGCACGTATAATTTTCTTGAAACCACTGCTGCTATGGGAACGACGCTTTTCTCCGTCCCGATTGTATCTACGATCGAGCATATGGCGATAGCAAAAGCCTTCGGTATGCTATATATTTTTATGTTTGTAATCATGTCTGTAATTACTGTGAATAACTTTGAACAAATCATACATACTCCTTTAGCGATGGGAGAATCTTTGGATGCCACGCAAGAAATGCTCGCATTAGGGTTGAGCAACATATTTGGTTCGTTCGTTCGGTCAATGCCAGTTACAGGCTCTTTTACGCGAACGGCAGTCAATCACGCATCTGGAGTTAAAACCACGTTTGGAGGCTTATTTACGGGTAAGCGTGTACATGACTTTATGATTAAACTTTCAATCGATCTTAATATCGTGTAACTGTGGTAGTAGCAATAATTGGTCCGATAAGAATCGAGTCGAGTGGCTACTGAATAACACCGAAGAAGTGTAACGACGAAATTCTACGATATAACTGTGAGAGATACGGTGAAATGACTTGATACTCAAAAAAATTAACTTCCGTAAATTTTCTTTTGCCATAATGGTTTATTTTTTTCAGGCTGTCTCGTGTTAGTCGCGTCTAGCTTGTTGACGTCTACCTTTCGCTTTATTCCTAAAGCTACTTTAGCTGGCGTTATAATATGCTCCATGTACTACATGCTCGACTTCAAAACGTATGCTCTATTGTGGCGTGCCAAAAGTGAGTAAATTGGATGGCGATAAGTAAAATTGAATTTCGTATTCCTTACAGTTGTATTTCTTTTTCAGAAATCGACTTCCTTTTGATGTTGGTTACATTACTATTTTGCGTATTTTTGAAACTGGAATGGGGTATCATGATTGGTATAGTCTTAAATCTAGTGATATTGTTGTATTTCTCGGCCCGACCGTCCGTTCATACTGAAATCGAACAGGTGTGATAAATGACCTAGGTTGATACCTGAACACCAAATGTAGAACAAGAATTTATTCCCTCTGCTGCATGTTGTAGGCAGAAAACGAAACCGCGATTCGTATCACTCCTGAAGAAAGTATCACGTTTCCAGCGGCAGAACATTTTCGTGCCAATATTATGAAACTTTCGGAAGAAAACTCATACAACGTTATACTTGACTGTAAGAATTTGAAGAGGATCGATGTAACAGTTGCGAAGGTAAGTTTATCATTTAAAATCGTCTTATTGAAAAAATCCATTATATACTGACCATTCTGAAACTTATGTACTTATCCTTTGTTGTAATCGAAACGATTGTCGTTTCTAGAATCTTAAACTATTAGCCAACGATCTACGGCTTCGTGGACAAACTATCGTTTGCGAAAATTGCCATGAAAATGTTGAAAACGTATTGAAGACTGTTGCACCAGATCTTTGAATTGTGTTCTTGTAAATTGTAAATTGTAAAAATTTACGTGTTTACCTCAACTTACGTAATAAATATACCTTTTATATAATTAAATTATAATTTATCCTTTATCCCCTCCTCCTCTCTGAATTACACATCGATTGAAGAATATAAAAAAATAAATTAGCAATGATAACTTAAAATTAGAAATAATAAATTAATAATGATCATAATAATCTCAATTCTGTTGGCGATTGTATTTTTGTTGTTATGATAATGTCATGTGCATATCATATAAAGAGATTTTATAAACCGCATTTAAAGAAGAAACAATGGTAACGAATAATAATATCAGATTGCATTTCAATTGAAAAATAGCAATTCGTGTAAATCGTTTAATGCATTTAATCCATTATGGTTGCAAGATATCCAAAATATTATTGTTTTGACGAGATATATAAATGTTAAGAATTAATATAGACGATACACGTTAGATATTCATTATAATACCTGCATCGATTCAATGAGTACTCTCGATATGCTCTTCCATCGTTTCGTTTTCCAGTAATATCCAATAACAATACTTGCAGTATTCTCTTCGATGAAATTTAATGTGCGTAGATAAAGACAGGAGCGTGGCAATTTGTTCGTGACAGAAATTGCATTCAAATTTCAAGGCTCGTTGCTCTGAAAGCTATGATTAAAACATTTATGTACGCTGCTTAACAAATGATTGTTAAAATTTGAATAGATTTTGAATAACTGATAGTATATTCATGTAAATACATATATACACTCGTTATGTTCATTAGTGTTGTAATTTCTGTGTTTATCTATATTCATATTTTTATCATGTATAACATATTCTACATTGCGTAACGACGTAACAACAAATAATACAGTTGCTTACGTTTATTGTGTCGCCATTTTCGTTGTAATTATTCTTTTCTGAAATAACTGCATATTGAGGCATTTTCGGATCGGTATTCTGTTTTTTTCGAAGCTGTAGCGGCAATACGATTGGGTATCTTCCTTCTTCCAACTGAAAATTTATTTTTATAGTATAAAGTATATACAACAAGACGCTTACTTATAAAAATATGGAAATTTCTATCGAAATTAAATTAATACCGCCAAAATTTACTGACGAATACCGACATCAACATAACACATATAAATGCATACAAAACTCGTACGATATTAAATAAAAATGCAAAATTAAATGTAAATTATTAAAAGTTAATTATTATTATTAAATTTTATTATTAAAATTAGTGTACTTCAACACATTGGAATAACAATGTCACTTCCGTTGCTAAACTGAATATCATATTAACAAGTTTTTGATATTTCAATATATATGCGTATCTATGTCGTTTTAAAATAAAATTATTCCAGTTTGTTAAATTTTTAAAATTTAAAAAGACCGTTGAATTTCACTGGTGCACGAAAAATTACTTTTTTAAACATAATTTCGCATGAATTTTAAATTACAATAGGTGAATAAGCAATATAGATTGCGCACCATCCATTGCGCATAACTGTAACGTCATTTCGGATTACACAGCTACAGAACGATGTGGGATATTTCAAATTTTCTCACGAAATTTTGTTTTGTTGCACATAATGTATAGATTACGTGAAAGATAATATGAATCCAATAACTACAAGTTAAAAATATATAGAAATCAAATTTCCGTGAATTTGCGTACAAAAATTGGTAAAAATTGTGCAGAATCAAACATGTCATGCGTATTATTGGCAGAATAGTTTTCAATTTCAAAACATTTGGTATTTGATTCTTTCTGCAGTTATATAAAAGTCAGGCGATTTATTGATAAATAAACATAATTCGATTGTTTGACCAGTTTCATATGACATACTATTTCATACCATTTGCTAAAATTTCTTTGTAATTGTTTCAATATTTTCTGAATATTTTCCGCGGGTAAATGAGATGACGCCATGTTAGTTTACTACACCAGTAGCGTCACCTTCATTTTGAACGTTTGGTGTTCTGTTTTGAATTGTATTCCCGTTAATAAAATATAATTTGATAGCTAATTTTCAAAAGCGTTTATGATTAAAATAGGTAATTGCAGCTCGAATAAAGCAAGCAAATTGAAAGAGAAGAGATTCGGCTACGATGATTATTGCAACCTACCTTTCTAGAACTTTGAATCGGTGGACGAATGTCGTATACAAAGTCTTTTTTCGTCATCTTCTCGCTGATGTTCCGATTGCACCGTAAATTATACTTCATGGCCTCTCCCAACGTCCAATCTGTTGGTGAATTTCTAGAGCTTTTGTGAGTGTTCATACTTCATAAGT
The DNA here is from genome assembly GCF_001483705.2 of Eufriesea mexicana. Taxonomy (NCBI): domain Eukaryota; kingdom Metazoa; phylum Arthropoda; class Insecta; order Hymenoptera; family Apidae; genus Eufriesea; species Eufriesea mexicana. Next base: position 67,910 of record NW_016921673.1, on the reverse strand, counting down.
AATACTACCATTTTTTCGCCAGTCATATTTTTTTCATTACTCACTTGTTAAACCGTATCCATATATAAATTTTTACGTATGTATGAACAAAAAGTATCGCAGGTTTTTACGAAAATCAGTTTATTACGTAACGTATTTATTTCTCGTATATTATAATGATAAATTACAAAGAACCCTTAAATTAATATCGTTATTATTATTATTATTATTATTATTGTTATTATTATTATTATTATTGTTATCTTTTTTAAATAGAATTTTCGTATAGAATCATATCGATATCAAGATCTCTATAGTGAAGAGGTTCTTATTTGCTTTCGTTACGCGTTGCATTATCTGATAGATTCTCGAATTATTTGGACCGAAGTTGCTTGATCACAATAAGAATCTGTGTTTCAAGTTTCACTGAACACTACGCATAACAAAAAGTAAACACGAGCTAAGTCATACCGAACTTATATCTCGTGACAACCTGCAAGTGTTTGAAACAAAATTTATATTTCAATCGTTAGCTGCACTGTGTGACAGTGTTAAGAATAGGGAAATACTCGCGTGCGAGCATATGTATAAGCGATATCTCTCATACCGTAGCCGTTAACGTTCAGCCATCGTATTTATCGAGTAATTACATTTTAACAAATAAATAATTCTTTATGCTATGGCGTGTGATTCATTTCATATGACTAGAGAATCGTGGCATTGAAAACTAGAGTTGATCTCATCATACACACATCCATCCACTCATGCATACGCATACACGCAAAGATTCGTATCATTTTTAATTCATCATATAAGTACACGTTTTTTTAAGAAAAAAAGAAAGATAGAGAATAAAAAGAAAAGAAAAAAAAAAATTAGAAAAAAATTTGCTTTTTTACCTATTGCAACATATATGTATATATATACGAGTAAAACATTTTTTGAGGAGATCAAAGTTCTTGTTTCATAAATTTTCATTAATAAAACCTGTTTGTTTCCTCACATTGTATAATGCAACACATTGGCATGTAATAACCTAGCACAATTCCAAGAAGCGTTTGTTCGTAAGTGATTTAATGCGCAAAATGTACACACGCGTAGGCCTTTACGATTAAAATAGGCATTTTGAGATCGTTCACTTTCTAAACGAGTCTAGTCAAGGAATATCTCGATACTGTATTTACATCGATAAAACAGATTCTTAAACGTTCTAGCTATTCCCTTGCTATAAAATAAATCATGAGGACATCGCATCGTAAAGCGAATGAAAATATTTTATTCTGTTAAAAGTGGCGATATCACTGCACGAATGATTCAGATGCTATCTAAATGAGTGTTCAAGTTATATTTAGATTCTCTATTGTTTCTTATAGACGAATCCTGATGTAAGAGCAAGGGTGCTCTCTCTTGCCCAACTTCAGGAAGCGTAGCAATCTCTTGAACAGGACTTCGTTGCCATACGCTTCTCGTAGCTATTTCTTGATATCCCCTTCTCCGAACCTATGATTCGAAATTTAATATTTCTCGTTATTTTTTTATATACTTGCGTGTCTTTTTTAAAAAATATTTTATCTTGATAATAGAGAAAATATATTGTATATAGAAAAAAGTATGTACTTGTCTGTGATGAAGTTCATGCAGGTACAATGTAGACAAAGACATATCGGCAGCGATTAATTCTACCGGTACGGATAAATCGGTAGACAACTCGTGACTCGATACAAAGACAGAAGCGCCTAGAGATTGATTCGATATTCCTTGTTGTAACCCATACAGAAATCCTTTTTCATTATGTACGGGTCCTTCAGCTTTGCTTAAACCACGTTGAACCACGTGCGGTAAAATATCTGATTTCACGTTTATTGATTCATCTCCGGCGGCAGAAACAATTGACGTACCCGGTTGATTTGCAAATATATTACTCGTGCATGGCCCACTTGCTTGATTTACCATCGTGCTTCGAATTATATTCGACACTATTTCATTGTACTGTAATCATTAGATGAATTAAATTTCACGTTAATTCAACATTGAATTGCAAACTATTAAATACTTACACCCGGGCCTAAGCCAGATAAACTTTTTCCCTTAAAGCGGTAACAAAATTTTCTGCATGACTCGGAGGTTTCCAATCGGGATTTGTTAAGGTGAAATGAATAAGGGATAATTCAGTTTTTCCGTCTTCTGCTTGTGTGTACTTATCCGATATAGGAATACGAAGTTTCTCTGGATCTATGGTATATTGATTATCATATCCGACAGTCCGATCTGGTACGAGATTTTCAGTCACAGTTTGCCACATAGGATTTCCATGTTTTCGCACATCCATTTGTGCAAAACTACAAACATCTCCAACACCTGTAACCTCGATCGTAAAATTACGATAGAAGTCAACGATGTCCAAGGCTCGTTGTCTCATGCGGAAGCACAGAATAAATGGTGTAAGCAGAGGGGAAATTAATTCTTCTAAGAGATGAACTGCACGGTATTGAAATAATTGTGCCACTTCTGCCCTCGTGGTTTGTGTATGAGCGTGCCCTCGCCAACTGTCCGGTCTGTAATGTGTATGCGCTAAGACAGCGGTTAAGAGAGTCTCCGGACACCAAACTAAATTTTCATCGGGTATAAATGCCCTTGCACCTGCCAGCATTGCGCCTAATATGGTTATGGTAGTCAAAACGTGTTCCACTGTTAGTACGTCTTCGTCGTATACGGTTAATATTAATAAGACTGTTAATATACTTCCAGCCACAAAAGCAACGTTCTTTGCTATAACAGTCATAATAGGTGATGTAAATATGTTCATGTATCTCGAAGCAGGATGGTATGCACGATTTAGACGGGCATTCAATTCATGATCAAGTTCGTTGAAATGACGAAGGTACAACCGACCATATAAAGACCACATTCTTGTACCTAAAGTTCCTGGCTCTCGCTTGATGATCTGTTCGAGACAGAAATATTTTCCAATACGATTATTCCTACGACACGAAATATATATATCCAGTAGAAAATTTATCGTGAATTAAACGAAATACTTACCTCTCCGTAGTTAAAAAACGAATAAAGTATCTGCCATAGTAAAATTAGTGGACAAAGTAGAAAATTTGCTATTCCAACCCATAAAATATGTTTAGATAATGCTCTTGCAAGCTCTTGCCTTCTGTTTAACTTTTTATAATCTTCTTTGAGATGCCAATTATTTTCGAATGGAGACCATGGACCCCCTATACAAAAACAATTTATAACAAATCGACATATGGTTTTTTAATGAATGCACTAGTATCTGAGTATTTAAAATCTTACAGAATAAAAGTAGCTCCATGTTATATTTTAATCCTCTAGTCATGAAAATAATATCTCCTATAATAGGAATTTTAAGTCGAACGGGTAACAAGGATTTATTGACCATAGCCACCATATAATTTTTAAATCTTAATATTCTATGATATATATCTAATTCCGTAAGCTCTCTCTTGTGAATGCACATTTCTTGTTCTTTTTGCACTTCTCTGACTCGCTTTTGTACCTCGTGCCAGGTAAGATTGTCCAGATCGCGGTCGTCGATTTTCAACGCGGTGTTAAAGAATAATTTTATGTCCCAAAACTGCGTGCAATGATATAAAACTTTGACTAATCGTAAAATCCAAAAAATTGCGGCTACTAAAATACAGATCCATGTAACCAGACCCATAGATGCTACACATTCGCTCGTTGATAAAATGACGTCACTTATCGACGTTTTGTGCGAGGTGCTATTTGTTACTTTGTTTCTGAAAATATATGATAATCGTTAATTAACGACTCATTATAAACAGTATTCGCTATACTGATATTATTAACAAAATCTTACTTGAACAATACAGAATAATCGATGCAATGAAAAAGGAAGGTTGAAAAAGTAACTACAAAAATGAATTGTCCTAGTTCAAGCGCTTCTTGCAGTATCATACAAGCAAAGCCATGTTTTTGGTGATAGTGGTACATTCTTGTAAAAAATGAATCTAGGTCTTCAACATGATTCCATCTGGCTTTATTCCCTTCTGGTACTACATGTATCATAACACCAGATTCCTGAGGTGTTTCCTCGTGTTCATCATCATCTTCTCCATCCTCTTCCTCTCCAATGTATGGCTCCATACGTTGATAGCTGCCATCCAATACCGTTGTCATCTAAAACCATGATTTAGTTTGCTTCTTTCCTTCTTTTTCCTTTTTAAGTAAACATTTTATAGGAAATGCATGAGGTTTGTATGATATTTGACACCAATTTAGGAAAAAAAACTGACAAGTGGTACAGAAAATACATTGATCGTAATTGTTCTAATAGGATAACAAAACATTTAAAGGGCACAAAAAAGAACATAAACTGATAAAAAATATCTGAGAAACTATAAAAATAACATACAACTGAGTATCAAGTACAAAGAATCCTAAAAAACATAGCCTTACCGTTTTTGCTCGTCGGTTTGGCTCTACACAGGTTATGACAGTTTCTCGTTTCATTTTCACATGTCATTAAGAATAATTAACTACCGGTTGACGGTTGCTCCACAAGCATCTAAAATATAAGCCACCCACCAAATGTACTTGTTAACGCGACATAAAATACATTTAAATCCATCTATTAGTTTGCTTATTATATTTCATTCTACACATTTGAATTTCTATGTTGAAATTAAACTCTTGCAAATTCTTCTTTGTTTCCCTTTGTCTCTTTGTTTACCACTTGACAAATCTGCTCTTATCTAAAGATTGCACCAATGTTTCTCAGTTGATTGTGAATTCAGTCACAAATCATTATGCATATACTCCTTGTGTTAATGAGTGTGTTAGTTATATTTTTAACTACTATGCTTCCGTATTTTTCTTGCAAGCATATACACAAAATTAGTATCGTGCAAATACCGTTAAAATATCGTTCATATCATTTGATAATAAAAAGATTAGAAACGCGACATAAACGTGTATAATAATAACATTCAATTACGCTAAAAAAGATAAGCAATTGGATAATCAATTAATACGCAACAGAAAATTTGATTCACTCTCTGATAAGAGAATGTATTCTATTTTTTATATATTTTTGAAGGTGAAACCTAGTTTCGATTTTGCGAAATTATCAACAATATGCCTAGCTTACAATATTTCATGTGTGCATCAAACATCGCTTTTGTCTATGCTTTTGGCTGACCTTTATTGGACGAAAATAGAAGCGTCGTAGACGCAGCAGCGAAAGCAATAGGAATGTTTGGTAACACAGCTGATCTCCATAAACAAAGCATCCTGTCGTACCTTCGTTTTTGGCGACTTTTGTCCCGCTTTCCAAATTGACACGTGCTTATTATTATCAACTGCAAACTCATGAATCTCCACTCACATATTGACTGAGACGCGAACGGTTATTTACTACCAATTTAGATATTTGATTGTTAAAAACATTCAACCAATTCCCCGTGTTTCACCATCTTTGCTGAATTTTGCTTCTATTTGTAGTCCACTTTATTCTGCTAGTCACGAACCATACGTTGATTTTAGGAAGTATTATTTACGCTGTTCTGAATTGGTCAGCTGATAACAACGATTTCTCTGTTAACATTTATCGATTCCGCATTATTCTATCACAGAAAATATATAGTCACAGACAAGATAAATGTATTATTACAAACAAGATATAGAATGAATTTATTATATACATAGAAAAGTTGTCTTTAAAATAAACATCACCTAATGCACTTTCCATTTCACTTTGCACGGACTTTAGAACTTCCTTACTATTATGTTATCATTTCCAACATTATCGATTCTACATAGAATAAGATTACAACATTAATAATGATCGATATTAAAACTAAATTTAATTATAAGATTAGAAATAAGGAATAGAATCACAAACACAGATTTTCCAATAATTATGTACTTAATTTTGCATAGAAATAAAAAATATACATTATGCATACTTACTTGATTTATTTTAATCAGGCTCCCCCATTTGTAACGCTTTGGGTCTCCAGAAGATTACATCCGACACTGATTATAATGATTATAAAATGATTATGGTTATGAGAATACATACATATAAATCAGATACTGATCTTACAGACCATAATAAATCATTGTATTTTATGATGAAATAAAACGCAGTGTACTTTTGATATTTTTAGTCAACTTTGTCCTTTATATATTTATGCAAGAAAGATAAATTAGTTACCAATATTATCGGTATACTTAATCAAGCCGTTGTTAATGATTCATTTTATACAATTTTATACATAATGAGTTAAAGATTTGTATAAATGTGCTCACTCTACATTTGCATCAACACGACTTTAAGCGAGATATTTAAAATGTTCTAAGATGTAATATCGCATGACGTAAAGAGAATAGTGGAAAAAAAGATTTTAAAAGAGTGACATTTCTTTTGTTTTGGTACAAAAGACAGAACAACATTCTTTTACTACGTACGATGTTAAATATTTATTTACGACGATAACTATTATTTACACTGCGACGAATAATTTTTTAAATAAAAAATTAAATTGTGATATTTAATATTTACACATTAATCTCTGCACTGTTATTAATGTATAAATATACTTACGTTTATAATAAAAATGACTAATTTAAAGAAAAAGTACTTTTTGTATTTTAGTATACGTAAAAGACTACCTTTGTTTACTATCATTACTTGTCATATTTAATATTTTAAATATTTTAATTAATAAATATATATAATAATGAAGTATTAATAATAATAATAATAATAAATATAATACACTTATTTTAATAAATAAATAATTAAATAAATAAATAATTACAAATTAAAATATATATGAAATACATAAATATGGTATTTCATATTTAAAGAATTATATATTATTTTATACCCTTTTTCTATAATAATTTATTTATTATTATATTATATGTATATTCTTTCTTTGCAATAGTTCTTAAAAAATAATAACAATATATTTTATGTCTTATACATATACTTCTAATAATAATATACTTATACGAATTATTTTCCATATTTGTTATTGTATGTTCCTACACACATGTAAAGTTTAATAAAGTTATGTGAGTTTTCTCAGATTTGTTTGAAAGTGATTATATATTAAAATGTGTCAGATATAAATGATTTACATTTATGGTTTAATGATCCCGAAAATACTGTAAATTAAAAATTTGACAGAATATTACCGTCAGAATATTATCGTCTTAACCATTGATAGACTTTTCCTATCACAATTATGCTCTAATTAAACCAAACTAAAGTGAAAACATGACTACAAATAATTTCGATTTACTATCATCTAGTTAAACATTTGGAAAAGTTATTAAACCTAAAATAAGAAATATAAAACCTACAGTAGATTTTTACCATTCTCTCATTACATACATGGACCGTTTACTTTGAAAGTGGTGTAAGTCTATTTAAAATAAAATGAGATATCACATAATTTATGCTTAATTTAGTATAAACTTTTAATTTATAACTAGTTAATATTTAATATCTTGAAAAATGCCAATGCTTTGTTCAATTTAAACTTGGCTGATAAAAGAAATTGCATAGCCATTGATTATGGAAGTGGTGTAAGTCCCATTTCCATAGACAGATGGCAGGGTCAGCGGCCACTGATGGCTACATTTGTTTTATTTCACGCGTCGAAATGGACTTATACCACTTTCGAAATAAACGGTCCATATGTGGAATTTCTTCAGTTTTGGAATCATTACAATGCACGTCGTTCATTGGCTCTGGCTTTAGCGTATACTTTAACAATATTGGGATTATGGGTACATAATTGTGAAATAACTACGATATATATAATTCTCTATTCAATTCTTTTATTACTAAGGAAGGTATATCTGCCTTTGAGAGTTTCTCTACAGCGATTGACCGATTCGAGAGAGTGTCAAGAGTGTACGAGTTGCAAATCGCATGAGCTCCCAATTTATATAAACATTCTTTCAAAGTTAGTAGAATTACATCAACAAAATTCGGTTATTCAATTAATATTCAGGTTGCGACCCCAAGATCGAACGTTCCAAATCAAGTGGAGGACTATTTTATATCCTTATTGCCAGTGTCCCGTGAGTTGCATGCACTCATCGTCACCTGGTCACCACTTGGGTAAACCTTAGCGAGGACCAATATATCACCTATATATCACTTAAGACGATAGACATAAAAACCTAAATTATTTAAACATCCATCACCATAGAAAGATGTCGAAGCTAACACACACCCCCAATATTATTCACAACCAACAGGAAGACACACACCCACCACTTACATTTCACACCAACAAATCAGTAGATAGGCAAAACTTATAAAACCACCGAGACAGCAGTCACGAGAGAGTTCTCATGAAAATCCCAAGAAGACAAAGCAAACATCACGACCAGACCATCAGTCAAGACCCACAACGATCGACTGAGCGCGAGAGGCAGTAACACATCAGAACTCTTTAGTTCAACCCTAATTAGGTCTAGCTCTATTAATTTAGAGTAGATCGCATTCCAGCAACATAGTCGCATTTACGTAAACAGGCCTTACAACCCCATGAAACTCTCACCGTGCAAATTGCAGTGTTCGGGACGCAACAATTCAGACGAACACTTCTATTCTTGGTTATATTCTAAATTTCTTGGTGGTATTAAATAAAAGGAAGCTCGAGCATTTCTGTGAGGACTCCAGTGTGATAGTCCCCAAGAATCTTAATGCCGAACCTAACCTTCCCTATCCGACAATCATCAATATCCAGCCCAGTTCTCATGCCATAGCCAGAAACCAGATCTATTATCCTAAAACTAACCCTTTCTTCATAAATATTCCATCCTGATTTCCCACGCTACACTCAAAACCAGATGTATTACCTTCGTTTCGAAAACACTAACTTTTCCCCGACAATCATAAACATCCTGTCCCACTCTCTCGAATCACACCCCAAAATCTTATGTGTAAAAGACGAACGAACCAAAGAATAAAACAGTATTAAGCATTTCTTCAAATCATCCAGAGACTACATTTTGTTCAACCTTTACTCGCGAGTTGTACATTATTATGGTACATTATTGTAGTATTACGAGCTGGGATGGACTTTAGCAAAGGAAATAGTATTAACCACTTGCGCTAGAAAGACGTGCCACGCACGTTGAGATGCTTTTGTTCCAAAATCGCCAGAGACGTGTATACCACGTCGATAGGCATTTATCGCAGAAATAAAAATGACGTGGGCTGCACGTCGGTTAACAACTAGATCGTTCATTTCTCGAGTTTCAGTCCCAGAGTGCACTACGTCGCATAGTGTCATCGATATCTTGAAAATATTTCAGAATCGATACAGTATCTCGCGCCGTCAATGTGACACCTTTCCGCGTGTTATACTGTAGTGCGCGGCGCCGCAACCGTGAATTTATTGGTAGCGTAAGTGGTTAAGAGGGATTCCTATCATAAAACAGCTTTCCGACTTTGCTTTTGCCCCTTTTACGTTAACATCTAAAAAACGTTATCATCGTACATAAATAAATTCGTTATGTGAACTGATAAGCTATTTCAACCGGTGCATACGAGGACGCATGAGTTCATCCCAAATTATTCATATTTTTTATTCGTTTGTTTCATTCCGGCCCGGTCTCAAAATATTCTAAACATCTCGAAATTTGAGAATATGTTTTATTTTTCACAAAAATTACAATTTAAATAGCCAATGGTCACTACTTTTTACGCATGACGAGTGTACTCGTCGTGACACAAAATCCTGCCACTTTTCCATGACGAGTATACTCGTCAGTCACAGCTAACTGGTTAACCCTTTCGCTTCGAGCGCCGCTTATAGGCGGCATCCATGAGATGACCTCTGGGTACGGGCACGCCATATATCCGGCATCCAAATGATGCGTATACAAGTGCAATCTGTATACGACTGTTTTATTCAGCACAATTGTTATTTAAGATTTAGGAAAACGTATGGAAATATACAGAAATCACACGCACTGTGCATACTTTTGGCGCGTGCTTCCGTTCAGTGACGGTACTTCGACGGATTGAACTACCGAAGCGAAAAGGTTAAACTAACTCTTATAAACTGACTTTAGACTTTGACACACTGTCTTTGACTGAAAACTCTTAGATTGAAACTGTCTTAAAAACTGACCTTCTTATTGTTAGACTGTAAACTGTGAGACTTTGGACCCCTTGCACCCTTATTTAAACTATTCATTCTGTCCTTTTTTCACGCTCAGGCCCTCCTCCTAATCACGCCTCTTTCCCCGCAACCTCGGGGGACCAGGTACTTCAAACATATTCTAAGTTCAAATACTCCCGACACTCCCTCAAGGCCGCGCTCATTCTAATCCTACATATGATATAATATATATTAATATTTTAATTTAAATTATTACACATTTATAATATATAATATTGTGAGAGGAATCTTTATTTGGATGGCGTCACCTGCATCGAGATTTATCTTTGCTTCGAGGAACCATCCAGCTTATCAATTCTCGAAGTTGGGTTGAGTGACGCAATGGGTTGTCATAGGGCCTATAAAAACCTAGCTGAAGGGTTCGACGCCACACACACTTTTTGACAGTCCACCGTTTGCACCATGCATCATAGAAGACTTCGAGCCTCCGTACATTTTGTACCGCCAAGAAATATTAGGTGAAGTAAAAAGAAATCCATTATTTTTGCATTCAATTTTATGCAAAAATAATAGATTTCTTTTTACTACACCTAATATAAAATATAATAAAAATCAAAAGTTCGTTTCGACTTATTAATCCGATCTTTACTACAATATATTGTTATACATATAATTACATATAATAATTAATTGAATAAAAGACAACGAATAAAATTGTATTTTATAATCTTATGCTTGAACAGAAGTGCTGGCAAATGCTCAAAAATCTTTATTTACACCATCTACTATTGTTAAAATAAGTGAACGAATGAATCATTTTAGTTAATTTAATGCTAGCTTAAGAATTAATTAAAAAATTTATAGGATTATATGGAAAATATCGAAGAAAGGTAATCTACACTTGAAGAAATTTGTGATAAATATTTGATACTCATTTATAAATTTTTAGAATTATATTATTGGTACATAAAAGAGCTCACATTCGAAAATATCCTCAAAAAACAAAATATATATGTATATGAACGAAAAAACAACAGTATTTATACATCGCAGCAAGAATAAACAGCTTCGTGTGCAAATGCATTTACGCAAGGTCGTACTTATGCGATTGGAGGCCCCGCGCAACACCAGGACGACGCGTAGTTTACGAGACCTTAGCGAAACGTTGCTATGCAAGTTAATCAAAATCATACACTTTTTTTACTAAGCTCATAGAAAATAAAAATCGACATTTCCGTAATGATTTAAATACGTTAAAAATAATGCAACAATGATACATATACAGGTTCTCCCATTTTAATCTTCCAAGACAAATATTTTGAAAAATATGGAAGATATGGAAAAATATTTTAGATTCTTAAAATTTACATGGCGTCGTATCAAAATCTGTCGGCAGTAACATTAAAAAGAAGAATTCTTCTCAAAGATGAATCAACTCGTGTATCGAACTAAACAGATGAGAATTCGAACACTTATTACGAGTTTGTGGCGTTAATCGGCATTGTGCTCTCATCCAATTAGATCTTTTCAGAACCATCGTGATGTACAAAGTCGACCGTGAAACCTGTCTTTGGATAACACTATATTAACGACAGGTCAACTTTGAAAGTTCATACCTCAGGAACAATTTATGTAAAAATGACACCTAGGTATCGTCTTGAAAACCATTGCATGCTAGCTGCAGTAATATATGGCAATAAACACAGGTTCTAATTGTAAAAATTCCAAATCGACTTTTGTAAACTTTTTTAAGGTTATTTCAAGCTCAAATAAATAACATAATCTGACCTCCACGAAAGCATTCAACGTTTTCTTCGAACCATTTTTTCGTATTTTTATATACGAAATATTTTAATAAAATAAAATAAATACTTTAATATTTATTTTATATACGAATATTTATCCTTGAAAATTAAAATCCTTGAACACTAACAATGAGTCCGTAAAAATTTCGTGCAATGTTTTCGTTAACCTCTGTTTTCGTCTCTAGCAACTTTTCGTTTTTATATTAATATTTTATATTTAACTTAATATTTAAAAGAACTATTTTCAACTGTAGCTCTGAGCTACGATAATAATAGTTGATTGACAGGAATTTTGAGAAGAAAAAGTGGGTCCACTCCTACATTTTGGCTTCGAGTATTTGTTCGTTTCCGAGATATTAATAAAGAATTTTCTCACTTACACCATTACGAAGACTCACTAATGCACTCGCGAGAACTGAAGAGTACCAAAAGTTTTTTATTTTAATAAAATTTAGTATCTATCTTTAATTTAAATTTAATCTAAATTAGAAATTTTTTCGAAATATTAAAATATAAAAATATCTGTATTTTAGTTTGCAACTATACTTACACTGTTTTCAATATTGTTGTTTGTGTAGTGTAAATATTTAATGTATAACCTCATAGAGAACCGGCGTTCAATCTAATTCGTTTTATGATAAATACGGTCCTGCATTTATAACATCGCGGTTTTCTTATTCATGTCTGAGCAATATATTCAGCAAAATATTCAAAAACATACGACTCTAAGAAACATAGTGAAGTTAATAATGCATTAACACCACTACTATCAATAGCTATATTTACGTCGATTCTATTGTCAGTATATGCGTTATTAGCAATGTATCGCAATCTAGATGTTATAAAATGATTTAGATATAATAATATATTCTTATAATCGCAGTACTCAGTGTCTTTATTAAAAAATTATAAGTGATATCATGCATTAGAAAAATAGAGAAAAAGTTTCCTGTGCAGTCTGTATTTAATTATGAGGTTATTAAAAACATAACCTCAGTTCTTATATTCTTCAATTGTTGCAAAGTAACACTTACAGACCGACGTGATTCTATGATACAAAATGACATTTTAAACTGTTCGGAAATTACGTATTCATTTTGCATATTATTTAATTTGGATTCCAAACTTCCTTTTACGATATTATAAAATCATGTGAGCGTACATTTGTTGGAATTCGTATTAAAGACGGAAAGACTATTTAAATTGCAAAATAGATCGTTTCTTCCAAAGTTTCAAAGGAGCAAGTCACGCTAAATTGTTTTCATTTGTATTACATTTTCTTATTACAGAAACAGTAAACAATGCTAATACATACATTCTGATAGTTTTGTTTGCTTATAAGCTCAGGGAACTATTAATTTTTGTTTCAAATAAAAGTGTGGTAGCTGTACTATAAATAAATTATTTAGTGACAGTACGATAATGTAATTTAAAGTTAGATTTAAAAACTATATGTAGTCATATGTAACCTCTAAATCACATGGGATTATAGAAGATTAAAGAGCAAGCGTACATTTCGTCTTATCAAAAGAATGGTTTCATATGTATTTATATATTTTTTGGATAATTGATAAGCTGTTCTTGTTTCCTTATCTTTTTCCAATTTTCATCGAGCAATCATGAAACTTGATTATCACTGAATAGGAAGTTACAAATAAATGGAAAAAAGGAAAATTTTGTTTTAATTTCTAATAAAATTAGATTTTTCAACTACTGCTTACTGCTAACTTTATTGTAAACAATCCGACTTTCGAATACATTTTATTTGCATTTAAAAATATGTTGGAAATTTTCGATAAATCATTTCCTTTTATCAAATGCTATAATGGAAAAAGATAACGGTTGTTTTTAATTATCAAGTAATTCGAAATGAAGATAAGAACCTGTACTTCAAGAGTAAATTTCTATCCAACAATTTTATCCCTTTGAAATCGTCGATAATCTTTTTTGTTAAATGAAAATTCAAAAATTGTTCTCTAAATGAATAATATAATTTTTGTATAATTTTGTTATTATTTATCATATTAATTGCTGATATTAAAATTCACATTGATAAGCTTTTAAGATCATTTCATCTCATGTCCATAGATCTCGATAAAGAACTGTCCACTTTAGAATACAGACAGTCGTATTGAAATACAAAATTTAACTTTTTAACAAAAGATGACGAAATAATTTGTCATTGAAAGTGTTTATCCAAACGAGCTAACTGATCATAAAACTTCAAAGGTTACGAACAATTTACATTCGATACATCATTTGTCTCTTTATTATCAACATAATAGTATAATACTTTCTCATATTTCTATTTATATTAACTGCACTGTTCAGTAAAATTAATTTTCATCTCAGTTCTTTACTCATTTATGCAAGAAGAATATTTATCTTCGAGTTGTCTATTGTGAAATAATTGGGTAAGATGCCAACTTGACAATTCAAATTTACCATGAGCATCAGGGGTTAATACATCTTCGCAAGTTTGCCGTTGTACGTGCAGAAGGCATTTTCTGTAAGGGAACTGTGGCGGGAAAGCCGCACATAACGCCAAAAACCTCTCGTAGCGACATCTAGTGAACCTTCTTTGAAGGATTCACACAAGCCATCCGCCAGTATGCAACGAAAGCTCTTGTTGTGATTACAGGTGTTATATACGTATTCAAATTAAATTCCTTTTGTTATAATTAAGAATCATGTATTCTTCACATTTAGTATTTAGTAGGGAGAACAAGACTCCTACGTTTGATGACTCCGAGTAGTATGATTTAGTGAAAAAAAAAAGAAAAAGAGAAATAAGTGCAAACGCGACACGTTGCAAAAGAATACCGTCTCAAGATTTTAGAGAAAAGAATGATGCATTCCCTCCATAATTTACCGAAGAGCGCGGGTAAAGAAGACGAGAACTTCGCCATTAATAATTTCACTATTAAAGGAGTGAAAGCACACATAAATTACGAAGCATCCGACGTCATGGCAGCCAACGTAAATTGCCTCTATTTTAGAAGCCTAATCAGACATCTGATTTCTACAGGTTGGGACATATTTCGATTAAAATAAATTACAAATGACCAATCAAAATTTGATGTGATTATTAGCTTTGATCCGATTATTTAGATTCGGAAACCATAATATACGTTTTTGATATAATATGGTCGCCTTCAAGCAGCAATAAATATAATCACATTAAACAAAGCTTAATTAAAAGATTATCTGACTTTAGATAAAAGCAGGTGATTAAATTTTTTAATGATATTGAGTTAGCAAACAGAAAACCTACTCAGTTCCTGAGAGAGATGAAACAGTTAGCTGGTATTGTAGTAGCTGATGAGTTTGTTAAATCATTGTGGTTGAGCAAAATGCCTGTCCACATATGAGGACTGCTAACAGTGTCTGAAAAGTCAGACTAAAGCACATTGGCAGAAGTGGCAAACAAGGTGATGGATAATACCAACAGTGAGCATGTCATAGTTACTAAAATTAAACCACATGTATAGAGCAACCACATTGAGTAAAAATTGGATACTTTGAAGAGAACTGTGACATTATATCTCCAAGAAACTAAGGTGGCAGTAAAGAAATTACAAGAAAGTGTGAAGTTTCACTGTCACAGCATTACAACAGGGTAAAACTGTTTGTACATAAAAGCTTATATAATTGTTCACATGTATTTTTAAGAGTGGACAAAGTACAACTTCCACTAAGGCCACCATACTCTGATTTATATAAGTTGGTAAAGAGATTAGACAACAGATTTATCATAATAATCGACGGAGAAGGAAAAACCACATCAATTGATAGATTAAAACCAGCGTTTGTAGCACAACTGGATCTTCCATTGACGACAATAAGTCAATCACAAACAGATAGTAAAAATAAACTTTCAAGAACCTATGTAAATAAAAAAAAAGTAATTTCGCGCCCAAGTCATTTTTGTGAGGGGGTAATAGCTTTGGCGGGAAAGCTGCAGATAGCGCCGAAAATCACTGGTAGCGACATCTAGCGAACTTTGCCCGAAGGGTTTACATAAACCGCCCGCCAATATGCAACGACAGCTCTTCCGGTGATTATGCGTGTTAGATACACGTATTAAAATAAAGTTCCTTTTGTTATAAACTGAGAATCAGTTATTCTTTATAATATTTATTTAGTAGAGAAAAGAAAACCCTTACAGAACTGAGGTAACACCTGTATTACATACTTGTTGATGCAGCTCTTTCAGATTTCATTACATAAGCTGTGATTATTGTTAACACTTTTTAATAATAAAATTTTGTTAAAAGATATAAGCACGAGTCAATTCGGGAACATATCATTCCTATCTTTTCTGAAGAGTGCATATTTACTAAAGAACACCTTAATTAAGAAGTTAAGACAAACGAAATTGTAAAACTATTGAAAACATCGGTATTTATTCCATTGCAAAATTTCTACAACGTTTAGACACTTTCCATGGACTAGTATTTTTCTAGATGGATAACTTCATGTTTTATATGATAATTTAGTTATGGTAGAGGAAGCTTTTCGGAACATGTATTATAATGGCACATTATAAATAAATTTATGTATAACCGTTACAATTGACTGTGACATATATTACATCTTAACATTTTCTAGCATACTATTCATTTGGAAATTAATACTGAAATGAGCCATTCAATATTACTTTATTTATCAATTTATGTAGAAAATTGAAGCTCACGAAGAGTTTCTTTCTCCGAACAAAATTTTACTTTAGTACGTTAATTTTCAATACAATCTCTTTTGAATTAGTAGGACGTTAAATTCTAAATCAATCACGACAATTTTATACATCCTAAAGTAAGTTTCACAGTATGTAATATATATTTTTGGATTTAAAAAATTGGTGTATTTTGATGATTACAAAATAAGAATATATTTTAATTACTGGGTAATACACATAATTTGTTTTGTTAAAAAAGATAGATCAGAAAGTAAGTGGAATATGGTAGTCAATATTACTTGGAAAAAAAATTTATACTTAAATTGTGGTAACACAATTACTTCGGTTACCGACCGAACGTTACACAACTCTACCTACAGGCTATTAATATAAAAAGAAGAAAAAAAAAGTCGCGTGCATACCAAACAATATAGTTCTTATACGTTAATATTAATAAAGTTATAATCTCGTTAAAGCTAACGTTTCTAGTGCTAATCTTTTTTACTTCCTTTTCGCAATATGCGAGTATTCAACAGCTATAAAATGAATGAACCTGGCGTGATCCGTAGGTAGAAGATCAAAGTATTACAAATATAATACTATTAGTTATTCATCGTCGAAAATTACAATCTGCATATTTTTCTAAGGATTTTCATGAAATTATTATTAATTTATTAGTTTTCTCTATGAAAATGCACTCAGATAACTTCAACGTTATTATATTAAATTGCATGTATAATAAATTATATGCAAATTGAAATAATTTCCTGATGTTTGAGAAAAATATTTCTTAAAATTTATATTAGAATATATTAATTGGATTCATTCAGTTAATATTGCATTATATATCATAGGTGTATTGTAGAAATAGAAATGACTGTGGAGTTATAACAGATCAATCGAATTATACGTAAAATTTATTTTAAAAAAAAGAGAAAAAGGCTGTTTCCAATGTATCTGAACTAGCGCATATGATAACATTTAGTATATACCTCATTTTAAAAATGAGTAAAAATTGATCATATCAACATTTATTTTATAAAATACTGATAAGTTATAAAATAAAATTTCAAACAATATATTGTTCTCTTTTATATTTTGAAAAATAATTTACTGGAAGAACTGCACTGTTTAAATGGAAGGAATAGTTATTTACTTTACTTATTAGTTTACTATAAATTTATTTACTGTATAAAAAATAGAATTCTATATTTAGTTTGTGAAAGTAAAATGTTTTAATTTATTTTTTATTTATAACTTTATATTTAAATGTAGCTTTAATTCCATTATCAATATGGTAATGTGGTTCCATACAGAATCGGTAACGTTGGGAATGATACTAAAGATGGAAGTGGCTTTAGAGTTTCCAAAATGTGTTACAAAATAGGAGATATCTATTTCTTTCTTCGTCTATTACTGTTTTTATACCTATATATTGTTATTAATAAAGTTCAAATGAACTTTATTTCATTTGTAATAATAAATTAATGAATATATCGACTATCGATAAAGGAAGTTATTTTTAAATTATTTCCTTATAATTTCAAAGGATGTCGCTGATGCATTCAACACGTGGTGTTACTTATAAGACAGTGTGTTTTGAAACATCAGTCGTCAAATGTGAAAAAGTAAGTAGAGAAAACTACGATTGATTTTTCATTCATATCCTGTGATTTATTTCTTTTTCTTCTAAATGTACATATTCACATCTATGTCATCTGTAAAACGAATGTCGAAGATTATAACTGCTACTTCATAAGATAGAGGTTATGTAAATCAAAATTTCTAATCAGGATTATTGCAAAGCGCTTTTTGTTAAAATTTCAATGTGAGATATGGATGCAGGAAGTACAACTTCTACTGAAAATCCCGCACCTCCAAATCTAGAGACCCCTCCACGTGTCGAACGAGTAAGTTTCCGGTACATTAGCATGAACATTAAGTTTTCAATTTTGTCGAATTTTTATAATCCTTTTCATAACAGAAAAGCACTCGAGGATCGCGTCAAAAGGGTGTAGATAGCGTGACAAAAAAATTTCTTAGAAATTTTGATCCAGAACACAGTGAAAGAGAAAAACGGAAACTTCATCGACGATTGTATCAAGGCCACAAAAGACACGCTTCATATGATGAAAATGGTGTTTATGTACAAACAGGAGATGACCTATGTGATTGTTTAAATTTGAGGTGCGCTGGATGTCATTTTCCCTGTTATAAATGCTCTTCCTCAAAGTGTGGTCATGAATGCAGGTTTGGTATAAAAGATAGTTGTATGGAAGTTGCATTAGTTCTTACAAGTATTAAGAATAAACTTTTTGCTAGGAATAATCGTAAATGGACATACGAGTCTATAGAAAATGAGGGTTGTGACGTTATCACAAAGAATCCACTACTAAAAGACAATTAATCAAATTCAAGACTGCAATACGATTATATTATTTTTGTAATAACCCTATGGCTGTGCTATACAAAATCTTCCTATGATGTTTTCCACCAAACCATGTATTATTATTTACATTAATGTTATATAAGATTCATATAATAGTTAAGACAATTAGAATATGAAACGTAACGCATAAGAATACCTATGTCTTTTGTTTCTTTGTAATTTCCTTAATCATCGTTATCAAACTAAATACCTATCAGATCCTCATTTTGATCATGCATGCAAGTTTTTAGGAACCATAACAAACAACACAACTAGTCACTGCAAGTTAATTGTTCCTATGTGGAACAAATTCGCCAAAACTGTCTTAGAAGAGGAAAGAACAGTTGCAAACTGAATCCTACAAAAGCAAGGAAAGAGAGATTGAAGATCACCCATAGTCGGTGATGCACGTGCGTGTGCACTGGCACATGAACGCGCTATTGATTTTCCACGGCACTTTTGGCGTAGTGCGCACGTACCTAACGCACATATACACGCTCCACCAGCGGAGTGGGGTGAGCCCCGGTGCGGAGGGCGTGCGCTTCGTTTTCCTTCAAGATCGTGAAAGTTCACGGCAGCGAGTGGCCGGAGACAGAGAGTGTTGCGAATGTGCTGATCCCGTGGCCGGTGGAAATCGAGCGCAACACCCGTCGATCGATCATTTGCTAATTAACGGCCGTGGTTAAGGCACTTGGACATTGGATAACTGACCCGTGTCATTCGGACATCGACACTGGACAAACATCTTCGGTCAAGCTAGTTGTTATCGTCCCGGCTCGAGAAAGCTCTTAGTCTGGCACGTTGCCTGTTTCTTTGGGTTGGCAAAGGATTCCTTGAACTTTAACAAGGGGCAACCTCGAACTTGGTGTTTATTATTGTTTTCTGAACTAGGAAGAAGAGCCAGAGAAGTGCATCGGGAACATCAACGTCTTCTTCTGGGACAGTGTAGCCTATTACAAGTCCAAGTGACTTGTTTGAAGGAAAGAAAGCACGCTATAGTGTCGTCTGCTCCACCAGGTTCACCAGACACTTTACTCTCTGCAGACCCTCCGCATCACCGGGTCAATGCGATCATGATCTTATCGCCTAATGCGACTCGTGACGCGACGTTTAACCGTGGTCGTGGTTCAGTAATCGGTCAAAAATATTTCTGGAATGTACCTCTGCTGGTTGTACTGATTATTTTTATTGGATTCTTTGTAATTGATTTCGGTAGTGATTGGTAGCAATTGATCGAAACTTGATGTAGGAGCTCCTGAAGCTGATTTCAGTGTTACTATTGACTCCGAAGTGAACGTCCCGATGGAAACGTTGTTTGATAACGATGACAAGAGTCTCGAATCTCAAACATCACTTGTTGAATATATACACATATAGAGGGATGATTACGGGTCATAAGAGGATTATGAAGTGCCATTTATATCAGGTCGTCGCTTTTTTCAGCGAACAAACTCTTGATCAAGCATCACAATACCAATAAAAAAAAAGAATGAAAAGAGAGAAAAAGAGAGAAGGAAAGAAAAATATAATTATAAAGGTAAAAGAGCACGTGGAGCAGCTCGGTGACTCCACTTTAAGTTTCCTCGAGCTTTGTAGGTCGATGACAATTGGAGATACAATATCGCTATAAACATGTACGATTTTATTACTATTCAAAGTGGTTCCTTTTATACAGTCAGTTAGTCGGTAAACGTCATCACTCGTGGGAGTTGGATAAAGAGAGTATATTGGTCAATGTAAACAGCAGCCGGCAGAGGCGTAAAAAAATAACGGGGTTGTAGGGTGGCGGAGGGTTGCTGCAACCTTTACGCAAAAGCCGTAGGCGTGCGAGTCAATTTCGCTTTTGTACGTTGTGCGCGACAGACAGATTTAAACGGGATCACGGAGGGACCCCGGCTGACGGGGGTTAACATCATCGGGACGGCAGATGTCAGGATGCCGGAGCAGAGCAACGATTATCGCGTGGTGGTGTTTGGGGCGGGCGGTGTCGGCAAAAGCTCTCTTGTGCTGCGTTTCGTGAAAGGAACCTTTCGTGAGTCCTATATACCCACTATCGAGGATACATACAGACAGGTAAGCCTAAAAACGACTATACGTGAATTCGTATACTTCATGTAGCCAAGTCCTTACCTGTGCATAGACACTAGTACTTTGAATTTATTTATTTCATTTTAAATTCAAACCATATATCACGAGAAAGAAGTTAAAACTGTAGAGTGGAATTGTCTTATATGATTTATCGTTTTCGAAGAAATTGAGCTGTAAAATTCATAGATGTGATATTGAGTAATCATAGGTTAGATTCGATCGCGCGCAAATTTTATTCTTTATATTTTAAAAGCAACGCAATGAAAGCAAACTGTATTACAATTTTTTAACAGAAAGTTGTTTTATTCTTTAATATCGAAATCATTTCTGCGATATTAACATATTTCTTATCGCTTAAATTGATTTCGCGATCTTGATTTCGAAACAATTGCATGTTTGATAATTGACGGTTGAGAGTAGTATAGAATTGGATTGGACAGACGACGCAAGTAGTAGAGATATGTCGTATATGGAACAGTGGTAATAGATTTTCCAGATCAGATAAGTAGCAGGGACTGTCGTGACGTAAACTGCTGACGCTTCGCCGATGATTCATACATGATGCAAGATCATTGCTCTAATCGTTCATCTTTCAGCCATTATCTTGTTCTGTAATCGCGAGACTCGTATAGAATCGAACCGTGAATAAACAATCGATCTCTTCGACCAACTATTTCTCTTTTTAATTGCATTTCGAATCGTTATTCTCGACGTTATTATACAACGTCTCGATAAATTGAGATAATAGGGTTAGGTTAAAGATTCATTCCGATTAATTTGCATACGTTTAAATTTCAAATTATCCTATTACTATTTAATAATCAACAATGTTTTCAACGTCGTATACATTTTTAGATACGAATACTGCAGTTCTTAGTTGATACAGTTTTATGTTATCGTGTGTCGATATTTATCTGTGTTTCGTATTGAAGCGTTATAGATCGCGCTGCGATTGAGATTGCGCGGTTGTTCGATTAGTGGATAATTCAGATTACCAATGGTCTTGATCGATCGATTCCTCGATGAGTTGGTGGTATCGAACAGTCGATATCGATCGAGATTGCAATAAATTGAAATTATTCTCTAACCGATCGATGCTGTGACAATTTCAAGCACATCGAAACTACCGAGGAATTGCGAAAAAGAAAAAGTATAAAAGCTTCGTTGGCGAAACTGTTGAGACCTGTGCTGTGTGTGCGACGAGAAGCGGGACAACGGAAACGAGATACTTGAACGAAATGGGACGATTATACTACGATATTTCAGGTGATAAGCTGCAATAAAAACATATGCACGCTTCAAATTACGGACACAACGGGGTCTCATCAGTTTCCCGCGATGCAGCGACTCTCCATAAGCAAAGGTCACGCCTTCATCCTGGTGTATTCGGTATGCTCACGGCAAAGCCTAGAGGAACTACGACCAATCTGGGCCATTATTCGGGAGCTTAAGGGACAGGACATATCGCAGATACCTATCATGCTGGTGAGACCTATTTTTGATCAGCTTTTCTATTTATAAATAGCTTTGTCAATTTTTTTAAACTTCTCGATTATATAGAAACTTTAATTAATTCGTTTAAGTCAATGGCATGATTTAATTTTCCGATTTGTTTTGCCCAATTATTTGTACAGGTTGGGAACAAATGTGACGAAAGTCCATCGGTGCGTGAGGTATCGATGAGCGAGGGTGCAGCGGAAGCAGCCAATTGGGGCTGCGGTTTCTTGGAGACTTCTGCCAAGACAAATCATAACGTGAACGCTTTGTTCCGGGACCTGCTGATGCTCGAGAAAAACAGATCTGTTTCATTGCAGCCGGTACAGAGCAACAACGCAAACAGCCTGAAGGAAAAATGCTGCGTAATGTAACTGATCGAAATTGGAACATCCGTAATAACAAGAAGACGTGGTGCATCGCGTATTCAGGCAACAAGAAGCTAGAGGACGACAAGAGCAAGAACATTTGCGCCGATTTTTCCACCCGGCATGGCATCGACCGCGGTAGTCTCGACACGACCATTAGATAGAATAGGTTAGATTTGCGCAAACGAAAGGGACGATAAACATCCGCGAAACCACGTGTCGTACAGGGTGTATCTAATGCTCTTTATTCGTTAAGAAGCTTATTCTTACGCGAAACAAATTTTCTAGAGCATATTAAGACCTCCATGAATGATCGGATATTGTAAGGTTATGTTCGATGGGATATAATGTGCTGATCGTTACGACGATCGATTCAGAGCATTAGGGCCGCTTTGTAGTCTCTTTCTAACCGAACGTACTCTACACTATCGATAGATTTTTTAATTTTGATACAGAGCGACGTATTCGGTCCGCCTCCTAGGTTTCACGTGACCAACGACGCGAACGCGTTCTTCATTCTGTACCAGTCAGCTCGTTAGTGGATCATTATACATTTTGACCATCTGTTCGACTATCCCGAGCTTACTATATGGAAGGGCTGCGATCGTTCTAACCGGAAACACCGATTTAGACCAAGAACCGATTACAAAAGCGATCGTCCTTTTCGTGTCCAACGAAACAAACGGGTTTTCCTTGAAAGAGCAGTCAGTACAAAGTTAATCTTGACCACGTATTAATATTAATGTACAAGAGCATACCGAACACATTCAACGATCCAAGAAAGAAAAAGCTCTTTCACGAAAATCTTCCAAGACCGTTGTCTGAGACTACTGTAATGATCATTTCGAGACCGGTGTCGTATAAGTTTCTCCAGCCAGAGGTGAAGCATAGGAGTGAACATGCGAACGAGAAACGACTAAACTAGGTAAAAGTTGTTACGAGATTGGTTTTTGTTGAATAGTTGTAAGGTTTTTGTAACGATGCTAATTAGGATTTATTACTCGACACGTTGGATGATACAAAACATGTACACACACATACACATACACGTAAAAACAAAAGCTTACATACATATACACGCACAAACACACAGGTTCATTAGGCACCACACATTTCCCGTGTTGACCCAGATTTTAGTGTTTTCCTCCTGTATATCGTACCAGACGTAGGCGTGTTAGTGTTTGCGAGAAGACGTTAATTAAAGGGACTCGCCGCGAAGGGCTCGTTTGTTCCTCATCTCGAGTTTCGTTCATCTTGCTACTCGCATTTATTGTTGCAAGTGAGGTGTATGGATTAAGTTTGGACAAAATTTTCAATACTGATACCTGTCGTTTAGATGTGCTATCGCTATCACTGACAAACGAATAGAATAAACTTATAAACATTTAAGGATCATTCTCATGGACCGTTCTTTCGTATATGAGAATACCTGGATTCTGTTGAACTTGAAAAATTTGTCCGAACTATCCACCTTGACTTTGTTGGAGCGATCGATTACTATAGTTTTCTTTGTATTTAGCTGTTATTCAACGACGTCTCTGTATTTGTGGAAGCCGAGACTTCCTTTTATTTAAGATATGAAACGAAGGCACGAGTAGATAAAAAATAGTCACTAATTTGGTTAGTAGAGAGTCTGCGTTGCTCGTTTTTGGTGAACATCAACGAATTACGTTTCCAGCCATTTTGTACGCGGTCGCCGTTTTGTCTTCTCGTGCCGATGTTCAACACTTCGTATCGATAGCTTTAAGGGACGAACGCTCTATTCTGTCCAACATGTTAACGGGATAAACGAGAACAAAGGTTATCCTGCCGATATTACGATAGACAAACGATCAGTGTCATTACTATGATCATTATTATTACTGTCAAATCATGAACACTGGCGGTTATTTCACGGAAGAAACACACATATCTTACATTGTAACCGTGAGCATACGAGCAGATACGTGTGTGCACATTTATTGGAAGAGGGCCGGTTTCGCGTCAATTGATTTCCCGGGATCAATTATCGTTGGAAAAATTCACGTGGATTTCGATGAAAAAGCTTACAAACAAAGAGAATCTCTAGTCAATCGTGTTTAACTTATTACTCGAGCGTTATAACGTTGAAAAGATTTGTAACGATACAATGGCCAGTGTTACTTTAATTTTGCGGCAACCTGATACACAAACGCGTACATGCATATATACATATATACATTCATACATACATATATACATTCATACATGCATACATACATACATATATACATACGTGCACTCGCGTATCTGTGTATGAGTATATAAACATATATATATACTCACTGTTATATTTAGATGCAAGGTTAAATAGAGTCTAGTCAAAGGCGAATCTGACCTTATGAAATCGACCCTCAGCAAGCTGAGAGACGGGAAAAAGGAAGGCAAGTTAAAAGGGGCGGGGGTAGAGGAAAACACATACACATGCGAATTAGAAATCGATAAATCGTATTCTATGATTTTTTCGGGGCCAATCGGTGTGATTTGTATAAATTGTGAGCTTCTTCTGCGTGATCGTAGGTCGATTTCCATTTTTTTCATGTTTTTGCAAGAATTCGTAATCGTAAATACCAATTTAATCCTTTTTCAATCACGTCGACTGACCTGCAATGACACTTTTGACGATTTTTATCTTACTGAAAGGGAGATTCGATGTATTATCCGTAATGGAAGTCGGTGTACCTTTTTATGAATTTTGGTATCTCCTTTTTTAGCTGTTACACGAAATCTCGCAAAACCGTGCTTTGTTTTATACTTCGAGTTCGTGATTTTTAAAGGATTAATCCGAAAATTTGATCGCGTCAAAGAATTACATTGAATTGAAGATTTCTTTCAGTGAAACCGCATACTTCGTCCTCGTTCAAAGAGCGCGCGCTCATGTCGCGCATGCGCGATAGATCGCGCGGTCTGCAATTTTGAAAAGTTTATACGCGTCAAGAAGAATAACGTACACGCATACATCGAGAGCATAAATTTTTTATCGTGTTATAATTACCAAGGCACGCACGACCACGAAACATACAAATCACGATGGATCTCTTACGATATTACGCTTTATTTTTTATTGTGTGTCCACGAATGTCTGATGTACCTTGACACTTCGTAATCCAGTCGGGGCTGTTATTCGAAGATGAAGTTCAAAAGAAAATGCTATGAGAGAACAGATTTGAGTAGATAAAATGTTAAAAGATAGGCAACATTTATATCAGAAACATTTATTATAGAAATTTGTAGATACAATTATTAGAAGAGAAATTAATAGGTTTCAGAGTGATTAGATCGCTTCGTTAAATTTTTCTATGAAAAATAGGAAAAAAAAAAGGAAGATGCATTACGGATGCAGTATGCAAATAGGTGCAATATTAAAGAAAATGCAAGCGGAATATTGTTATATTAAAGATATACTTAAAGATGTAAAAAATTAGATAGTGTAATATAAGTAACGAAAAATTTCCCTACGACTTTGTATTCTATAATAGCACAATGATTAAGGTGCTTGCTTTGTAATCGAACGACCCAAGTTCGAATCCTGTGTGAGGGATAGGAAACTTTTTTTCTATCCGATTTTTCTTCGTCGTTCTTTCTATAGATTAATTCCAATGAGCTTTTTAGAGAGAAGAGGAGGGGAGAGTATATCGACGCGATATCGATCGACTTCTATCACTTAAAATAGAATAATAACCAATAATCGTCGTAAAAATGAAAAAGAGAAAGGAGAGTCTAATAAAATTCGTCTTCGAATAACGAGTTCCTATGTTCGGGACTGTGAACGAGGAAAAGAAGGTCGTTCGTGCCAAATTCCAAGAAATACGTTGCCGTTATTTACGGGAATTTACTTAGGCTTAAGCTTGTTGTTAACTGATGATCGATTTTAAAAATATTCTCTTGATAATATCTTCGTATCTTCTCGTTACTTTTACGAAAGAGAGAAGGAACATAAATGATGTAACGACCATGAGAAGAGAAATAATGCTTGTTCACCTCGCTTCCTGCAGAAATTCAGTGTAAAAAGAAATATTTATGAGTTTTAAGGAACCGATGACAAATGGCGGTTAAATCGAAGGTGGGGGATAGGTTATGTTCGACTAGAAGGAAAACAAAGTGACCGCGTGATCGAATTAGAATTTTAAAGAGAAAGTCAACGAAGTTTACCATATCGACAAATTATCATATCAATGCTCTATATCATATTATCCATCTGTCCAGGTTGAACCCAGGAAGTATAAAAATGTAAGATAAAAGGAAAAATACACGTGTAAAAATCAAAAGGGAATCACTCGATTACCAAAGACGGAGGACCTGTATGCGACGAGAGATTGATGAAACTCGGTTAACTCCCACCTTTGATCAGTCGTAGATCGACGAAAACGAAGGAATCACATATCATGGCTGCGCGTTCCACACTATATTCGCGGGAGTGCGTCTAGAACGACACAAAGAACGTTTAATATTTAGCGAAACAAAGAAGAGACGAAAAAAAAAGTACGATATCAAATGATCGATTTATTGTTGCGACGGCTCGTTTATTATTATTATCCACACTCCGAAACCGTTAACCGGCTACGAATCTGTACTCGTGAAGAAAAAAAAAAGATAAAACTGCGAATTATACAATCTTGATTCTTGGCAACTAATTTCTTCTCGACAACCACGTTCTCTTCCCACTACCAGTCCCAGCCACTTTCGACTACCGCAACTACTATAAGTATCATTTTATCTTTTTATTTACCATTTTCCTTAATATATCTCTCTCTATTTTTATTTCTCGTATTCACAGCGCGGATACATTCTCGTTCCTTCGTTAAAATTCTCCAACTTCGACACACGTCGAAACCCTGCCTCGGACATCCGTTATGAGCAACTGATTCTGCGGAGGAACTGGAAAAATGACTCGAACGAAGGACATAGGTGAGGAAATATTTGAAAGATTGCGCAAAAGTCGGAAGGCATTTTGGCGATGGATAATGAGACGTTTCGTTACTCTCTGCGTCAAGTGTCAGCGGATCTGCGAAGTCTAGAAGGAGGCTAGAACTGACCGGGTAGGAGTGGCGAGGAGAACAAACATCGACGGGCCAATCGTGAGGAAAGGGTGGTCCGGTGGATGTTTGTCTTGTTGCTCCTCCGGAGGGATGCTGGAATCACCGCAGAGGCAGGCAGCGTGTACGCGGTGTGGAGCCAATCGCGCGGCACCACGGAAAAATCCAAATGTTGCCGAAGATTAGAGCGAGATTTCTTTCGGCCGGCTGGCTACTCAGTCGTCCATCAACAATCGTCCTGAGACTCCACTTAGTTTGCAATTTCTTCGTTTATTTTACAGTTTCACTCGTAATTCGATTCTATTCGTGCACTCGCTTTTGGGCAACATTATTCATGTTACGTCTTTGCGTATCTTCGTTTACATATTTCCTTTCTGATTCTTCCGTTCGCTGCCTGATGAATCGAGATGAATAAATCCGCGGACCATTGTTAGTGGGTGATTGGAATAGTATGTTGCGTGGGAAGAGCAAAAATAAAGTGGAGAACGAGGAGGAAGAGGGCGAGCTGAAGCAGAGGAGACCCAAGTGTGCTCGGTGTAGAAACCACGGCTTGATTTCCTGGTTGAGGGGGCACAAGAGAGAGTGTCGTTACAGGGAGTGCCTGTGTCCAAAGTGTTCTTTGATCGCTGAGAGGCAAAGGGTCATGGCAGCTCAAGTAAGATTATTTTCCGACTTCTGCTTATTTGACAAACAATAGCGTTAGATTTAAATATTATATTCCGATAAATTTTATTTCTTTTTAATTTGCTTTTCATTTTTCGTCATTTTAAAAACCTCTCAGTGTCTCCGAAGGCACTGTCACCTATCATTCTATTTGCGTTTATTTGAAACGGTAAAACCGTGAACGTTCTATAACGTCGCTTCGACTGTCATAACTTTTTAACATATTGGCAATGATTAATGAAGCATCTTCCATTTTGCTGGAAATAGGCGGAAATAAAGAAAAAAGAAAGGTCACCTTTGCCACCTTTGATATTTAATAAAACCATTCCGCCCCCGGTTATTTAGTAGGGTCATTTACTATTAAAATTCCTCGATTTCTGTATAAAAAATAAAATGGAAAAAGGTGAAAAGGTATAAAAGAGAAGTCAGAGGAGAAACTAATGACAAAGACATATTTAGTTTCTATTGCACTTGTGCCACTCGATCTCCTCTTTCTCTGGTACGAGAAAGAGAGGCGATCAAACCAGGGGAGAAGAGGAATTAAATCCATTAACGCTCGGTGTTACGTTTCATTTCTGTTTGCATAGGCATTATGACACTCGATACTTCATCCATCCTCTCGATCCGCTCGATGAAAACGTTGCCGCCGGTTTCTCAAATAAACTTGCACGAAACGCGGAAAATGTTGGCCTCTGAATCAAGCTTGTTTAACTTCTGCCAATTAGTCGGCTAATTTGTTTGATTTGTTTCACATTTACGTCCGCGTCTGTAGTAATAACGTAAATTTCTGAAACATCCAATTGCAACGACGATTGAAATTTGTCTTAAATACCCCGAGTTAATTTGCAGTTCCGAATACTTTTGAAAAATAGCACGATCTTCGAAATATCATCGTTGATTCCGGGATCTTTGGAATCGATATTCTCGGTTACTTCGTGTTCTTTCTGGGAGAAGCGTAAAATCTAAAAGAGAGACTCTCTGTCGGACTTCCTCAATAATCCTGACGATGTGAAACAATATAGTGGGTGGTCCAGCCGGGAATAACACGTGCCAAATGGTCCCATATGTATCTCTATTGACATTGGCCGTTGAGAAAACACATATGCAGTATCGGCTAAGCGGCCAGTCCATTTATAAATTGGGCGCAGAGTCATGATCCGATCTGACTTCATTTTTCATCCCCATGTCGATTTGTATACTTCCGTTTCCATTTATCGCGATTAATTTCATTTATTCGATCGTGGAAGGTGGCCCTCAAGAGACAGCAGGCCGCCGAAGACGCCATTGCCCTAAAAATGGCTAAAGTGGCAACTGGTCAGAAACTCAGTCGATTGCCACCGGGGAAAATATTCGGGATGGCAGTAACCGAGCCAAAGTCAGCTGTAGGCACCAACAAAGAGGAAGATCCCCCGCCAAAAGAGGATCTAGAAGTGGAGGATTCGAGAAATGACGACTCTTCGAACAATCAGTGTCAAGATTCCCCAGTACGTGATCATTTATTAACCATATTTAAAGATATTCGTATTATTTTAACGATTACTTCTTAAAAATTGAGGAAACTCCAAAGTACTTAAATAAAGACGTTAGCAATAGCGCGAATACTTGTAGTGCGATATTTTTAAATTTAAGTTACGATTAAGGGATGTAGTATCAACAATAGCCAAAATATTGGATACCTAATTGATCGATACCCTTTTCACAGACGAGCAACGAGAGCACGACAAAGTACAAAAGCCTAGTATTCAACGTGAACAATCCAGAGGAAACAAAAGAGAGCAGCGTGTCTCAGACCTCGGTGGAAACACTGGCTCGCCTCTTTCCCAACACAAAGCTGTCGGTACTACAACTGGTGTTGCAGAGATGCGGCCAAGACCTGTTGAAAGCAATCGAATACTTTGCCAGCGACAGTTTCGGGATTAATTCAACAGCCTACGCTTCAGCCTTCCGACCGCCGCAAAACATCAGTGAGACCAGGCCCAGCGAACAACTCGCTGGCACTATGCTAGCTCCAATCTACTCCAGTCTGTCTAGGAATTTCTACGGAGACGGCTACTGCTTGTTAAACATCGTCCCCGACCAGTTTCCGAAAAGTATAGTAGATACGACGACTTGCACCACTTTGCCTATCAAAAACAGTGGACAGCATGAACAAGAAGGAGTAGCTTTAAACGTTCAGTATAATAATTATTTCAATTCTGGCGCACAACAACAGTTGAGAGATCATGTGTACGCTCAAGTTACAGATCATCTTTCTCCAAGGCCTGGTTTTCTTCATTTACCCCCAGTACTGCCAGGGATTCCCTGTGTACAGCCTAATTGCGCCCAATGTAACTATAAATTTCCCTAAATTGCTGCAAAATATTTATTTCTTATGGTTTGGTATACCGAACACTAGAAAGATAAGGAGGACCTCTAATGAGGAATAAAGAGGATACCAAGCTTCCAAGTATCCCAAGTTCTTTATTTTATGTAAAAGTTTATTTCTTGAATTGGACAAATGTATATAATACTAATTGTATGTACAATTGGAACGAGGGACAGAATAATCCGCGCAGTAGAAATTATTTTATTTCAAGTGGATTTTACAACGTATAATCTAAGCCAGAATGGCAATTAATTAAGCGAATTTCAAAATGCCATTGGCTTATCATACGTGAAATTGCACGTGGACTTAACAAACGTTCGCATGACCTGCGATGCCGCTATCAGAACAGAGGGAATTTCCGTGATCGGCAGACCTTAATCTTCAAAGTTCAGTGCGAGCAAGTCAAGCGAAGCGTACTCCTGGCATGCATCGTTTCCCCCAATGCCACGCTCGTCTCTCTACAGATTGACCTTTGATCGTGAAGCGTGAAATAAAACTTGTTAGAGTGGTTCATAATACTTTTCAAAAGTTGTAGGAGTCGATATTTCTATGCAGTAAACTCGTTTCAATTTGTAGATATTAATGGTCTTCAACCGGATCAGATTTCGTGATAAGATGCTTCAAATGTGCACCATTCAAATATGAACTAGCTGATGCCAGAAATCATTCTTCTATAATTGTTATTCTGTATTTAAAAACTGCTTCTTGGTTCACATAATCGCCATTTCTTAGCTATTTAATTTAGGACCGATATCTTGTTTATTAGTTTTTAATTGTTCATGTTTTTTTTATTGTTTATTTTGCTGCAAAACTACTTGGGGTAAACGGAGGTTTAAGGCTTTCTCAAACTTGGCCTACAACAACGTAAATAGCTCGGCTATTTATATGTTATTTACAACACGTAGCAGTAAAGAGAAGTGTCTGTAAGGGAGATGTTTTGTTTAGGTATTTCTTCAAGAACTGGTTAGAAAGTTTCTCGCGGCGGCTATCGCGTAACTGTTAATCTAATAGGATGGCAGTAATTGAGTTAGGAAGATTCAATTGTCTGTATAAACAGTACCGATATCGTAGAGCAACTGTCGATGCCCAGAAGCGATTTACTTTGGCTCCGCTTTTTAGGGAGGCAAAACATCGAAGTTAACCCCCCCGGGGAATTCTCCAACCCGTCGTGCAGCGAATTACAAAGAACTTGACATCGTGTCGAGAACGAATAATCCGTTTGGATTTTTCTTTCATTTACACTCTGAAACAGTGGGTGGAAGCAAAAGACAAACACTGAGATACATGAGCGACATGTGCAGGTCTTTCTTTATTTGGTTCTTTAATAAACGCTTCACGGAATGTACCACATCGTGAATATAACATTTTCTTTTTTGTTCTAACTTCCTCATGTTGCTTCGATTTTTGGTACATATATATTATGAATATACCAAACATGTTATTTTTCATATTCTATGTTTTAAGAATAATGCTTCTTGTTGTTCGCTTAATAATAGGCACATCAGTTTATACTAGAGTAACCGATACCACATTAAGGACTTCACTACGTGAACATTGCATATGGATATTAATCTTACAATTCAGAATATTGTGTAAAAACGAATCGGAAGATTAATAATGTTACGCGTATGAACTATTTTCGATGTACGTCCGGACTCCTTGAAGATGCGTTTATTTTAGGGGAACGCACAGGAATTAGTCTTTGTTAATAGTGATTGCTGCCAAGCTCCCATAATTGGACTCTTCAAATGAGGACGCACGGGACAAATTTTCGCATTTCATGAATATGTGTGTGTATATATGTACACAGATGTTAATTTGCTCGATAATATGTACAATACTTCATTTTATAATCTTTTAGCGAAAATCGTGCACCCAAATTAATTACCGTCTTTAATGATATTAAATTTAAAATCGAAGATGTGGCTTATTCTTAATCATATGTCTGTAAAAATTAAGACATCAGGTAAAATAATTGAAATATTATGTACTAATTTGAAGATTGAACGTTTAAGTACGTACTTATCAAGATGTTCCCAGAATACCATTAATGCTGCCCGATCCAAGTGTCTTTTTGTCCGACTCAGTTCGATTACCGTTACTGCCCAACGTGCTACGTTCGAGTCTAGTCTCATTTCGTCGTATTTCAAATGAAATGCACAAACTATAAAAATAAAAATCAATTAAATTACATTCTGCTTGTACAAATAAACATTATATTGTTTGTGTATTAAAGAAGGTATATGTACTTTTTGAAAAAATTTCTCAATCTGCATTCGTAAGTTTCTGTGGATTATCCACTACCCTGTATGGAACAGTAAGACCACCTTCCTTTCTACGCTGCAAAAGGACCTCGTTCTCTCGTTTACAACCTTGTGTACGTTTTTCTTCGTTACTGACATATTTTAGATCCTGTAATATGTCTTTCGCATTATACATCGTAATCAGTGATGTGTTTGCACTTGGAATGATGATGATAGGAGTTCTGCTTGGTCGCTTATTTTGCGCTGCTTGTTGCGGAGTAAGTTTAGCGGCAGAAGTTGGTAGCAAACCAGAATTAGGAGTTGCAGATGGATTGCTTGGCGGTTTTCTGACTGCGGGATTAGTGCCTTCTGTTACAGATTTCAAAGTCATTCCATGATAAGTACCCATTGTGTCAATTTTGAATCCTTCTGTTTCCTCCTTTTGTCTAATAAACCTTTCTTGATCATAACGATTATAGACAGCTGGTTGTGGCAAAGGACGCATTGGTGTGGAACGTGGTGTGACCATTGGTGTGGGTACAGCAGGACCTTTTTGTCTACCTTCCTCGCGAGCTTTAATACTCTGTAAAATTGCAAATATATTTTTTGCAAATATTTTCCCACTACTCTGTAAAATGGTTGCACGTGTTCTCCATTGTCTTT
>NW_016921673.1:2201-33776 GCF_001483705.2 Eufriesea mexicana | reverse complement strand
TTTCCCTAGAAACTATGTCTTTTGTATCATCAACATCCATTAATATAACACGTAGATCAGATCCCATTCCAATATCGTCGTTTTCTTTAATTGTGGTACGTTTCTTAGCTAAACGTTTAGCCTTAATAGCTGCAATTTTTTCAACAGACATTGCTTCAGAAAGAGATTTAATATTATCTACTGTGACAGATGCTTCCTTTGGAGCATCCAATCTAGCTGCAAGTTGCTCTTTAACTTTTTGAACATGTGTGTCTTCAAAACGAGGCTTTTTAGATGACCCACTCTCCAATCCATCTTCAGCTGTCCTTTTAACTTGAGTAGGGATTTCCAATGGAGCAGATTTGTCTATGGCGGCTGATGTTGCTGTTTCACCATTGAGATAGGCCAATAAATCTTTTCTATCTGGCCGGCGTACAACTGGTATATTTTCTGCAGCTGCTTGTCGCACATATACAGGATGTGTAAGTTGTACATGTTTGAGTAAAAATAGAAGGCATTCAAGAGTGTAGTATTCCTTTGGTGTTCCTTCCTTGCCAGATCTATAATAAATTGTATTTCATACTTTGTCATAAACATTTATTAAATGTTTTATAATTTTATATGTTTCTAATCTATTTTTAAAAAATTTTCTTTGCAAGAGAAATATTTTACTAATAGGAATGTGAATAACAACAACAATAATAATAGTAATAATAATAATAACAATAACGTCAATAACAAGAACAATAATTATAACAGTAATAGTAATAAAAACAATTAAGTACCAGTAACATCAATAATAATAATAATAATAACAACAAAAACAACATCAATAATAATAATAGTAAGTATCACGTTAAGGGTATGCTTTATTTTTATTTCTGTAACTAAAAAGAACGACACATTCCATCATCCAAAAAATCGTAAAAAAAAGAAAACAGGTGTATAATGATTTTTGTTTTTAGTTTCTAAAGTTCAAGGACTATAGAAATGACAGATCAGCCCCTGAAAATGCTAACAATCTTTTCGCAAACTGTTTATTATTTTATCGATGGTAGGGATCATGCAGAAGACTGTCTAATGGTGGAAACTGTTCGAGGTTACAGCTGTTGTGATTAATTTTCGAGAAATTTAGATCGTACTTACCCATATGTCAAATAGTTAGTTTTTACATTTTTCGGCCACGAGAATTCGCCAAAAATAATTTGATTTTCACGTTCGATTATTTCTTTTTTATTAACATTATATTGCCTTAGCAAGCTTAACGGGTCCGCCATGATTACAAACTACTACCCCACCTTCGGGTCGCATAGTAAACCAAAAAATAAATTTCCATACACACGGCGCATCGTTCATACACGTCAATTTCGAGACATATTTCAATTGTGCTATTAATATCAAATATAGTCCATAATTTTTCAGTAATATCTTAGCAACAATATATTTGCAGAATATTTCTAGTTTAGTCAAAGAAACGTATTTATCTGTCGGAAAATATCTTTTTTAAGCCATTTGAGCTGATTGCTTTTAAGACGCATCTTTCGTGATTATACTTTTATTTACGCTTGAAATAGCGATAAGGAATCAGCTGTTGTGTCAAACAGTCTCCAAAATCTCTACCAGTAAGATATCTCAATCGAATCTGTAAGCTATAGTCTCAATTAACATTTGCTTGTTGTAAACATCGATGCTGATTGCCAAAGAACGATGAGCTACCCGGAGAAACAGGATAATATAACGAAGGATGAGTGGGTTGCCAAGCTGGAGGAAAATTCTTACACGCAACGTGTCTCTATGAACAATTTGATCATGAATTACTTGGTTACAGGTTAGTTTCCTTTTTTAATGTATAATTTAGGGTTCTTATGCTTTAATTAATTTTTATGTATGTATTGTACAGAGGGATTTAAAGAAGCTGCAGAAAAGTTTCAACAAGAATCTGGAGTAGAACCCACAGTGGACTTAAGCTCCTTAGATGATAGAATTCGCATCAGAGAAGCAATTCAAAATGGTCGTATTCAAGAAGCAACAGATCTCGTGAATCAACTGCATCCAGAATTATTGGACAATGACAGATATCTTTATTTTCATCTACAACAGTTGCACCTGATTGAATTAATTCGTACAGGAAAAATAGAAGAAGCTTTGCAATTTGCTCAAGATAGATTAAGCGAAGCTGGAGAATCAGATAATGTTATCTTGTGTGAATTAGAGCGTACTCTAGCTTTGTTAGCTTTCGATGAACCACATAAGAGTCCTTATAGTGATTTACTCCATCCAACCCATAGGCAAAAGGTAATAATTACTTAGTATTGTTTATGATATTTAATTTTTATTTTTAATAGATTATAAAAATAATTTTATATATAAATTTACATCAACTAAATTTACAAAGTATTTGACATTTTAAAGCTATGTTCTTTGATAAATAACAATGAAATTTTAATTTTGTAATTAGTTATTTATAGAAGTAGTACAAATATCTTCTTTTATAAAACTACAGATTGCAAGCGAACTGAATGCAGCTATATTAAAGATGGAGCATAAAGAATCAACTAGCCCAAGATTAAATAACTTACTCAAAATGATACTTTGGGCTCAGGATGAGTTGGAAAAGAAAAAAGTGAAATATCCAAAAATGACTGACTTGGGTAGTGCTACCATTGAGAGTCCAAAATAACTTTAACCAGGCAAAGTGTGGGACAATGAATGTATTTATTAGTACGAGAAAATGAACGTGCGATTGTATCATATTAGCGATTAACATATGAACAGGATTTAGGGGAAGAATAGATTTGAGCATTTTAACATACTCCTGTTCAAATTAGTAATAATTATTTTCTATGAAAAACATGTATAAAATTTTGAGGATGTATATTAGATGCAAATTATGAGAGAGGAATCCACTGATTATAACAATTACACATGTTTTTGACATTGCAAACCGAGGTCATTGTCATAAGAATCTTCATATGTATTATACTGTCAATATGATCAAAAAGTACAAGTTCATTATCAGCTTATAAACAAAATTTACTAATATTTTTTAAATAACACGAGTATGTTAAGAAACGGACCATTTTAATTAATATCTGTGCAATATACGTGACTCCATGTCGCGGAAGTAATTTTAATGCCTCTTAATCATAAGCTATATTATATTACAGTAGAACTGAGTAAATATCGATAGTAACTAGTTTAAAGTAGAGACAAGTACTAACAGAGACATAGTTTAAACGTAATGTTTTGTGATAATTAATCAATGTTTATAAAGATTTATATTTGGTACTATCGATATAGTAAAATAACATATAAAATCATTGTAGGTATCTTTCAATATATATTCCTCTCTCAGATTATTCGTGTTTATATTGCATTTGGTTTTTATAAAAACATAAAGAAAATTACATATTAAATAATTGTCATTAACAAAACATGTACAATTTTCTTCATTGAAGGTTACCATCCGAACATATATTCCATTGCTTTTGATACTAGACCTGTAGATTTTTGTGGAACATTCTCTGGTGACCTTACTGATTGAGAACTAAGATTTTGATTATAACCAGCTGCCAATGGTCTTGCATTTTGTATTCTAATTGGTGTGCGTGGTGTACTATATTCTGGTGATTGATTAATTCTTCCTAAATTAGAAAAACATTTAATACTTCCATTCATTCTAGAACGATTTTCTTTATCACATCCTAATACAACGCCCTCATCTGTACAAGGAATTACACCTATCATTATAGATCCTGACACTATATTTCCATTACAAGCGAGTGCCCTTTGTGCTTCTTGTTCTGAAGCACATTTTAAATGTATCCAGTTGCTTTGTGAGTATGGTGGAGGATGCTTATCCACTATACGAACTCTGCTTGAAATATGAGCCAAAACAGTATTTAGATCATTAGGAAGAAAACCAAAAACAGTCACCCATTGCAAAAGACCTTGTGATTCACTCGTATTAGAAATTAATGCAACGTCATTAAATATAGAATTATTCATAGAGTTCATGACAAGCCTTGGCTGATTGCAAGGTGCACTTTGATTGGTTGCTGATAAGTAAGGTGTTCCTGCTGGAGAAGTTTCTAAGGTATCAAATAGTCCTCTCGTTGGAGGCCCACCAGTATGACTTTCTGTCACTATCTGTGATGTATTAGGAGTGTTGCTTCCTCCAAACACTGCTTTTTGGCGATTGGTCCGATAGTCTGGGGTGCCATAGTGAGAAAGCGGAGAGGTTAGCCCACTGTGTCCGATGTGTAATTGTTTTGGAGTATCTTGTGGGCCAGACATATTTATTTTAGCAGGCTGAAAAATTAATAAAAATGATTATTCAGTTTATTGCATAATATTGTGCAATAGAATTTCATAATAAATTTCATAATATTTATGTACCATTGTAGTATCACCTAAAAGGAAACTTGGGAGATATGCAGAAGTTCCTGGACTTCCAGGAATTTGCACTGGACTTCCAACAGGTGATCCTAATGTCATAGGTTCCATCTAAATAAAAAATACGAAATTATCAATTGTTTACTTAAAATTTTATCTGGTATAATAATATCTAATAACATTTTATATATTTGTAAAGGTAATTTATTGATTATATATTAGTCATAAAAAATTATAATTTGTTATTTTAACACCAAGAATTTAATAATATGTATAGTTCCTATGTATTTTAAATATTAAATATTTAGTTTAATGTTCTGATCTATTGAGGTTATATATATGGAGTTTTTAAATACATGCACATAAAATCTAAATTTCCAAAAATTACATACATATTTCTTGTTACCTACTATATTTACTTAAAAAAGAAAATCTATAATATTTTAATACACTGTATAAACACTTAAATATTCACAGCCGTTCATGCGTTTGATAGATATTTAAATAACGAACAATATTTGATTCCTACCAACAGATGTCTCTTCTATTCAATAAAAAAATGATTGAAAAAATTATTTAAATGGCTTATGAAATTGTAACATTCATCGTTATATTTTATAGTTTTTTAAAGCTTAATATATTTCTCTTAACAAATTTTTAAAATATAAAATATATGTATAATAAGAATAAGTAATAATGATAAATATTTTATTTCAATATTCCCCTTAGTATAATCGGGCGGGAAAGAAGAAAGGAAAATGTTGAATGTTGCCACTTCTCAAAAATCACGTAGTGTCTACATGTGACGCTTTGTCGTTTTACAAATAAATTTTATTTTTGAGAATAATATTATTTGAAAACCAGTGGTGTACACGTTAAGTGTTTTATATAGTATTAAAATGTAGATGTGAAAATTAAATATTTTGCACATGATTTTCTTTTTGGAACGTGGTAATGTAATTTTTTGCGGATTTTTTTAAAAGAAGTTTTATGATGAAGGTAGTAAAAGCTGTTGATAAGTTAGACTATTAACTTTTTAATATTGTTTATGAATTTTACCAGCTTGTTGTATGTAAGTTGTATGTTGTCTTCACATATAGAGAGGAGAGAAACGAAACGGAAAGAATATTATAATAGTGAATTTTAATAACGATGAAAATTATGTACATATTTACAGCTTCAGTAAACGCTTATACAATACGACAAGTACCAAGATTTTGATATGCTACTACATAAGAAACACATGTTCGTTTTCAATAGTACTTGACATTACAATATCGCGTGTGCGATTCGGCTTTCGTTTTCTTTTCTTTTATGCATAGTAATCAATGATATGTAAAAATTTATACCAAAAAGAAAAAAATCATTAATACTCGTGCGAAAGCACTCGATAAGTAACGATTTTTGAATTTTGTCGTGGATAGGCGACAGATATACCAATATAGGAATAACAATATGTAAATAATTTATCAATAGAATTTTCGCAACAAACAACAATAAATATTATTCATAATGTTTAATTAACAACTTTCCTTGCGAAATTGTCTTGTGCAGGAAGACAACTATAACTGATTGTTTAATATAAATATACATTTTTTTTATAGTTTCAAAATATCATTCAAATAATTTGGAAAAAGAAATTAGATTCATATAGTTTTCTAAAATTTGATTAGAAAACAATTTCACAAGAAGGATTACTTTTTGAACTTAAATGAGTCTGATTTGTATCTTTTAGGAGTTGATTGTTATATCTTCAGGTTCTGAGCTAATGTTATAAATGAAAATTTGTGCATAAATATACAAAAGCAAAGATTTTTTTCATTAAAATATTGACACAACACACTTTTATGTATAATTTCCTGCATTCAAATATCTCACCACAATGTTCTCATATAACATATGAAAACGTATATTTTCAAACAGTTCTCAATTCCTCATATTTGAAAAGTTTGCGCAGAAAAATTAGAAACATTATAAAGTTACATGATCATTAAATGTAAAAATCTAGATAAAAATATATATTCCTGAAATATCGTAGCTGAGATTACGTTGTATGAGATGCACCATTTATTTCAGTACTGGGTATTTTATTTTAAAAAGATTTAAACTTCAGTTAATATTTGAATAAATTAATTACATTAAATTATTATGTTTTTATTATTTCAAGTACTTTAGAAAGAATTATTGATGATAAGAGTATACAATTTATGATAGAATAAATCACTATCAGTTTAGTGAAAATAATATTTACCCAGCATGTTTGTGAAGCTAGTTATCAGAAATTGTTCATGATTGCTTTCCATTGCATTTGTATAACACAATAGCAAGTTTTTATGATGGAAAAAAAGCTTTCCATAAGAAGCTTTTTTTCTTCAAATATAAAAAGAAAGATATGCAGTAAAAATATAAGTACTTTTATAAAATTGTAGTAAAAATAATATGTATCAATGTATGGGAAAGCAACGAGAACTTCCTTGTCATTTGCTAAAAAGATCTCTGGACGACCTAACACACACATATATATATATAATATGTATATATATGTATATGGAGAGACGGATTTATGCTTCCTTTGAATATTTTGAGTCGCTTATTCTCTGTTCTGTTTTCTTTTTTATTGTTTTGCTCTCTCTGGTAGTTCCATGGATATGTTTTAAATGAGACCTTTTCTTCACGCGAGAATACATTTAGAGCCTAGAACATATTTTGGTTTTATTATCAGTGGCAGGTCCACAATCTCAAATGAATTAAATTAATCATCATTTATTTATAGTCTTTCTTAACAAGTTAGTGATGCAACAAATATACAAATTTTAATTTCCTTTAACAATCAAAATTAGATTAATTTTTTTTCAGTTAAGATAGAGATTATTTTCCTTATGAATTAAAGTTAAGGTTAATATTTTTTTCATAGCAATGAACTGGAAATTTGAAGAAAATTTGTTTGAAATCAGAGAAAAAAAAAAATAAAGAGTTTGATAGACCTACCACTGTGTGTACGTCGAAGACGTCCAGTTGAACGTTACCCTTATCATGTTTATCGATATGATATTTAATTACGATTACGCGGCTTAAAAATTAGTATTAGATACGATGGGAACAATTTCCTAACGTACTCGTTTTACACTTTTAGGAAGCAACGTGAAAAACAACTGCCATTATTATCGCGTTAGTATGATCCCTGTGATCAGAACAACGATCATCCAGTTGATTATTGTGGTTGTTTGACTTCCTGAAATGCAAAATAGTTTTACTTAGAATGTGCCGTACAAGAAGTATGATTTCTAATTCTTCTTTGAATAACTGAATATTTCAATGTATATAAATTGATTTTTTAAGCATATGAGATTAAAATGACAATAAATAAAGCAAAATGATATAGTTAACCATTATTGTTATTCAGAATATCAAAGTAATGTTTTACATTAGTATAAATATCTTGATGTAAATTGAAAGGAATTATTCTTCAAACAAGGTCTATTGTTAGTTTCTGTCCTTATTTAACATTAAAGACTTTATGCTGTTATTGAACTTTTATTACTTGACAACAGATTTCAAACCAAAGTGTAAATATATAAACTGCAATATTTGTTTTTATAAGAAGTTATACTACTTGAACAGTTTTTCAAATTCATTCTTTTGATTTATTTAACTAATGAAATTGTTGTATTTAGTTTGCTATCAATAAAAATTTCTTTTCCTTTGAAAAATATTATGTGTTTAATAGTCTACTTAAAGTTTAAGTTAAAAATAATGATATCAAGTACTATGACAATGGAGGAAATCTTCATTTTTAAGTTGTTTTACTTTTATTACTTGACAACAGATTTCAAACCAAAGTGTAAATATATAAACTGCAATATTTGTTTTTATAAGAAGTTATACTACTTGAACAGTTTTTCAAATTCATTCTTTTGATTTATTTAACTAATGAAATTGTTGTATTTAGTTTGCTATCAATAAAAATTTCTTTTCCTTTGAAAAATATTATGTGTTTAATAGTCTACTTAAAGTTTAAGTTAAAAATAATGATATCAAGTACTATGACAATGGAGGAAATCTTCACTTTTAAGTTGTTTTATGTTCGTATGTCTATTGCTATAAGCAAAAAAATCGCATATATCAAATCATCATTGACTCAAGTTTTATTTGGTGTCTTGTAATAACAAACATGGATTGTGGTAGTCATGTGGTTTCGTTTCCCTGAATAAATGCTATTAATCCCCTCGATTGGACGCTTTTCGGTTAAGTTAATTATCACTTGACTCGAAACTGTTACCTTGTTTTGATCGATGAATTATTTATCAAACTGAAACGGGCAAACGTTTAATTGCAAGCCAATTAACCTATAATGTAATCAATTTCCCGATTTATTTGCATCTGAAAGTATCTCACTTAACCAGACAGTGGCCAGTAAATTTTGCATGAATTCTGTTTAAATATTCACCAGTATTGTACGAACATAAACAATGGTCTCGAGTGTCTGATCAATAAAAAATACAATATGCTATAGATCATATTTCATTGGCAATATCATTTTTCACGAGTTTCATTGATATTATCGTGAATTTTAATGAAAAGAACGACAGAGCTACAATAATAGAAAACACAAATCTATCTAAATTATCCAATTGAGAACTTAAAAATCGTGGAATAGTGGTGACATCTAGCAAGTTTCTATTGAAGTATTTGGTCAACAAATGACAGGGATTTACTGGGACGTTTACCATTGATTAAATTGTTGCGTGTATGGCTCTGTGGTCTGGTCTCGCGGCTTTCCATCACCGGAGCTTTTAGGATCCTCTCGTCTCCTTCTACGCTCTCCTCGTTGCTCTGCAGATAGACGGTCGCTATTGTCGCCAAGCACTTCAACTTCATGTCGCCCAGCTTGAAGTGTTTGTTGGCGACGCGAAACTCCAAGCCCAATACCGCGGTCTCCAAACCCTTCTCGTCCACGGCAGTAATGTGCGGTCCCTTCAGGTACTGGGTATTGACCTGAAAGCCGTCGATTGTTTTCGTAACAATGAAATAGACAGAGTTAAAGCCGCGGTTTTGCCTGGGAACGCGCGATTAGAGCTCACTTTGCCAAGCTTCTTTTCACATGGCGCCTTTTGTCAGGCTTTTGTCACGGTTACGCGAGCTTCTTTCCCCATTGAAATTAGCCACAGAGGCAGAAATTGTTTTGTACGAAGACGAATCAACAGATGTCGCTAACGTCGGGTTTATAGGTATCTTTAGGTAGCCTATGGCGGTCGTAATATGAATATGACGAACTATACTTGTGACAGAGTGTACATGTTGATCATTCAGTCTCTGTCGTGGAATTAGGAGAGCAGACTTGGGGGAAAGATTCTTTTTACGAGGTACTCACCGGTTCGCCGTTGATGAACCAAGTTAATAGAGCGGCCGGTTTCGAGGGTGCGGATGTGCAGTTCATACGGACGACTTCCCCTACTTGGTAGCGGGAACGACCACCAGTTATTCGTGGTCCCTCATCAGGAAGAACTGCAAAGGTAGTAAATTCCCCCTTTTTTTATTAGTCAGAGTTTTTCTCAATATTGTAGTTTTTTTTTTTTATTGCAATCTAATCATATAATTTGATTTTAATTGGCATGTCTCCTCACCTACTACTGTCATATCTGCATGATCAGACACGGTCTGAAAGAAAGGTGCCTCTGCAGACACTTCGCATCGATACCTCCCTGAACTAGTAAGATTCACATTGTTCAGTATCACCGATATTTCCGTGGAATTTTGTATCTGGAACCCAAGATCGTCACTGATCGTAATCTTTCAATGGAAGTTATCTGTATTCCCGTTAGGTTTACTCACGTTCACGTTCACACCAGGAACACGGAAGGTCTGGACCGTGGGCACATCTCTAGGTACGTAACGATAAAACTCGTGGCCGTCTTTATACCATTTCACCGAATACAATGGCTCTTTGTCCAAGTTGAAGTTGCATTGCATGCGGACCGTCTCGTTTAGAACGACGTGTTGCGGTATCTGTACGGTTGTCATGCGAAGGGCCACGATACCTGAAAGGTTTATCATGGTGTTTGCAATTCTTTTTTTGACTTTATACAATTTTTTTTTCCATTAAGTTTTTATTCGTTAGCTTTCACAAAATCTGACGGTAAGTTATTAAAAATATTATTTGATAATAGCTTTGGTATTTACTCAACTAGTGACACAGAGTTCTTCATTATCTACCAAGTTTTCAGTTTTAGGTGTCCCGGACATTGTTAAGTCTGACCGCACGCGGAGCTAGTCTATTTGAAATACCGCCATCTACCGTGTGGGTTATTAACTTTTATCGTAGAATTCAATTCATCTGTAACCTATTCCAGATACATCACTGATCATCTCGAAAATAGTTGAGGTACGAAACAAAAAGTTTGCCATAGGATGTCTGTAACTACTCTGTAGCCGAACCTCTGATCCTCTTACGCGGTAAGCTTCTTAAAATTACCCGTGATCGAACGGAAAATACGTCACGAAACTGAGCAAATGCTTCCCCCTGGAGCGGTAGTTAATCGCGCTCCCTCCACTCCCCTCTTTTCTTCTTTCCCCTCGC
The DNA here is from genome assembly GCF_001483705.2 of Eufriesea mexicana. NCBI lineage: Eukaryota > Metazoa > Arthropoda > Insecta > Hymenoptera > Apidae > Eufriesea > Eufriesea mexicana. Next base: position 22,825 of record NW_016921673.1, on the reverse strand, counting down.
CATTCAGACAGAGGCAGAGGTTATTGGAAACGATACAGCGAACAATTAAATTGCTTCTTGTCATTGACGGAGTCTGTGAATTTCCGTTTGGTTGATGGCGGAAAATCAGCAATTTCCAGTCAGATATTCAATAGATTACCCTCCTCCCCCCTTTAGTCAATTGCATTGCTGGAAAATCGACAAAAGCGACTCGCGAGTTAAGTGTTAAAACCGTATCGAGAGGAAGCTCTCTTTCATTTTCTATTATTCCTATTTCCTTCTTCAGCCGTTATTTGCGATGCTGCCAACTCACTAAACATCACTCGAGCCGGTGGTTGCAGTTTTTCGAGTGGCCTTAATTAACTTCCTCGATCCGTTCCACTCCATTTTTCCACCGATAAAACGCGTTTCCGGCGACGTTCTCGTGCATTCGTTCGATTTTCCTTCGGCGATTTAAAGAAAAAAAAGGAAAAAGAAAGACAAAAAATAAAAACAAATAAGAGAGTAAAAAAAGAAATCTATTCTCCGTCGATAAAGAAGTTTCCTTTCCCACCGTCCGGGTATGACTAGCGGTATGAAAACACTTGTAGGTCAGATCGGTATAAACTGTGGCACTTTCGAGCAGATTCCCGTCAAATACAACTACGTTTGCTGGAAATACGTCCTATTTGAGATGGAATACGATGGAAGGAATCTTGCACGATGCACATTAATATTCCACGTGTTCGAAATAAATCGAACCTCGGAGTGTGCACTCAACTAAATTCTCCATGCGATGTTGTAATAGCGTATCTAGAAATCGAAGAGAAAATTAAATAATTTATAGCTAATCGAGTTGCGAAAATTATTCAACTTGTACGTAACTGCTGTACCGACGATAGTTAACAAAATTTGTAGATACAGTATGGATAACTTTTACGGCAATTAACTGTTAATGAAACATTTACAATCAGGAGGTTGTATCTTTCCAGTGAAAAGGTGGACGCCTAGCGTCACGATGCCGGTCGCACGTGCTCGTGACGGACACGGACACGGTCGATTTAATTAAAGGCAATCGGACGAGGGTTGGACGAACCTGTCGAGAGGGGAGGTTAATCAGTAGCCAGATATATACTCAGATTATTTACCGACTGTATTATCGCCTGATATTTCGCGTTCATGCCTCGAATCAAACGGTACATGGCGGTTAATTTTCAGCTCGCGTGCTTCAACCGTATTTTTTCCAGCCTCGAATTATCGAATTTTCTGCCATGGCACTCGTATGTTAACATACACGGAGTGCTCGAAATACGAGTTTCGTTACATATAGCGCATCATAAAATTTTAATTACCGACCGAGCTAAGGGTCATTCCTGACTACAAAAACAAAAAATATGAAACAAAATTTATTTTTGTATGTGCAAATATCGAATATACGGGGTGGTCACGTTACCACCTCGATTATTTTCAATTATTTACTTATTAGGAAAACGATAATTATTTTGTCATAAATGGTGAAATATGAAAGAGTATCGAAATGACGCTCTATTTTTGTTAAATTAACCGTATTAATAAGGATAAAAAAGACGAATTTACTAAAAATGAAAATGATCGAAGTGGTCGCGTTAAATGGTTCACCCTGTATATCGAACTCAGTCGTAAGATAAGTCCAACTTTGATCTAATTTAGATCAAAATTAGCCCAAAAAATCTTTTTAAATTTTGGCAAATCTCAGTCACAATATCATCTTGAATTAGATATGATTTTGCTTTAAACAAGCTCAAGTTAATCTCATCCAAACCTATCATAGACCTAACTTTGACCAGATGTAGATGAAACCTTGGTCTAACTCAGACCTAATTGTAGTCTGTCCCGAGACCTACCTCCGATTTAATCTAAATGCAACTGACGTAATTCAGACACAATGTTGACCTAACAGAGTCCAACTCAGTTCAAGCCTAACCAAGCCCAACCTTGACCCGAACACAGGTTCAATTCCGACCTAACCGTGACCCGGACATAAGCACAGCTCAGACTTGACTCGAATCTGACTACGAACCTAATCTAAGAGAGAACCATCATTTAAAACACACTTTATTCTGATTTTCAGGACCAGACCAGTTCTCTGATCCCCTGAGGATCCTCTATCAATTTTGGGGGAAATTAACTGTACCAAGGACACCACGACTATACCAGGGACACCATTCGAGCGGAGTTCGTGTTCCGAAGAAGTCTGCCAGCTTTCTGTAGAAGTTGTAATTTTCTCGCTGGAGGAATCAGGGAGGTTAGGGTAGCAGATAATGAATGAAGGGAGCTGCGAGGGTGGTCTCGGCGTATTGTTTTATTTAAATAGGTTCAAAGCTGGTGCCGGTTCACCGATGAGCTTTATTGGAAATTGAGCCAATTAGAGTACTCGAGTTAACGACCTATCGTAATACGCTTTCGCGAAGCCGCTGACGGTTACGTGATGGCCCCATCTTTAAACGAACGTGACATCACGAACCGCTTTACGCGCCCGTATATTTGCTCGTTTCTTGATTGGGAATGGTCCTCAAGGCGATTAACCGAGAGTCGCGTGACGACTGGGAAAAGCTGCCTACTTGCTTCTTTCCTCGTTCAACTACTAACTTATTCCTTCGTATCGCACTTTCTTCAGCTTTCCTCAGCTTTCTTCAGCTTTTTTCAGCTTCCTATCCCGAAATTCTCATTCCCCTTGATTAAGTATCATCCGTATTATCCATTGAATTTTAATTCTAATCTAGTCCATAAGATTCATTGGAATTTAAAATTGAATCCAATTTGGCCGTAAACCGTATCATATTTAATATTTTAACTGGAACTTAATTCTCCTCTATTTAAATTTAAATTCCAACCCGGGTTAGACCTAACTGGGATTTAATACCCCCCGCAAAGTTGGCTGAGATGGAACTGATATTTAACTCGTCTCGATTGAAATTGGTAATTTGGATTCGAAGTAGGCCCCGAGATAAATTCAAGATTCGCGATGTTGAAAAATTTCGATGGAAATCCTATTCGTAGCAGGTTTTATACGCGGCCGGAATTTATCCACTTTTCCTCTTATCCTGGCGGACTTCCGCGTCCCGGGAATCCTATTTCTATCCCCGACAAAGCGGATCCTATCTAAATGTCTGTTGGTTACCGTATTACCGCCATTCTCTCACGGAAGTTCGCGCTCCCTGTGACCAAGGAAGCTTCTATCCCGCTCTTTTGAATGGAACACGGTAAACCGACGCGATCATCGTTGAAAATGAACCCTTGATTCACGTTTGCTCGTTTAACGTCTCAGTAACTTCGAACAGATCGCGAAACTAGCAGAAGAAACAGGGAGAGATTCGTTTATCCTCCTCCCAGAACAAAGAACCACTCGAATCTAACCAAATTCGAAAAACTCCGTACTCATTTTTAATCTGTATTTTCCAGGTCTTTTCGAAGAAATTTTCGTCACGAGAGCAATCTTCGGAGAATCGTTTCCTGGCCAAAACTGACCCCTGTCAGGACGAAGTTTGCACGGAGTCTCTAACCCAGAGTGCAAGATCGATGATCGCAGTGTCAGATAGAATTGTTCCCGGATCTCCACGTGGACCAAGGAAGATCGACGCGCTTAGGATATTGGAATTACGCAAATTACACGCGGCTGACACTGGAATCGATGTGGTTTGGATGCCAGGGGCCCATTGGTCGCCGTGCAAACATTCAAACAATGCGAACGGTCGCGTGGAGTCTCTGCTGGATATTGACTGGCGATATCTTGGACTGGTAATTAACGCAGTGGACCGGAGTGAAACGTTTATTCCTGGTTTGTCACGGTTTTTCTCGATCCCACTCCCATCCGCGAGACATGTCCCGCTAGCAGTCGGAGCGAGGAAACTTGACAGGGTACCATTTTGAATTACAGCGTGACCGGGTGTACGATTCCGAGGAAGGAGCTGCGAAGCCTTGGTTCGTCCATCGGGACATGGATACACAGCCTACCTGAGTGCAGTATGAATGCGGAGAGCGCGACGAGCCTGGACAGCAGGGTCCTGTGGTTCACCGGAAACGGCATCCTCTCTGGCGACCCCATGGACCGTGGACCATTCGAAGATCTCGTCACTGACCGGCCATCCTCTGTCTTTAGCACTGTTCACGCACACGAGACGGAAATCGATCTGTCTCTCTCTCTCTCTCTCTCCGTCCGTCTGTCTGTCCACTAGGTACGGATTCCTCGGTGACGACGATAGGGAACGACGTGGTATAGACCGCACGTCGACGGGCACCCGGGCGAGCGACCTTCGAGGACGGTCAGCAGGTGTCGGAGCGGCACATTATTTTCCACGTTCCGCGCGGACTAATTGAAAATCTATACGGGCCAGAGAGGCAGTCGCTACTGCGGCATCGGCACACACCAGCAGGAACAGGAGGTGCTGGTGTGTTGCTGCTGCTGCTGCTGCTGCTACCACTGATGCTTCCTTGGTGGTGGTGACGGTGGTGCTGGTTGGTGGTGGTGGTGGTGGTGGTGGCGGCGGCGGCGGTGGTGGTGGTGCTGGTGCTGCTGCTCTGGTAGCGACAGAGATGGTCTGATGGTCGGGGTGGTTGTTCGGGTCGGTGGGAGAAGGGCCGAGGAGCGGCCGGGAGCAGAGGAGCGGACAGAGACGGAGGCAGTGGACGGGACGACCCGAGCGACCGAGACGGGGCGAGTTCGAGTCGGTCCCAGTGCGTCTGCGCAGTTCTCCAAGTCGATGATCGCTGCAAAATTCTCCGTCTCGCTCTGCCGCTGCGCGAGGCTACCTCTTTCGCTGCGTTGCGTGTGTGCAGGCGCTAACGAAATTGGGGGGAAATACGCTACGCTCCGGGCGACCTGCTCCCGGCGACTCTTCCGCCAGGAATTATGCGGATTTTTCCTGCCAGTTGATTGTTTCCCTTCGTTCCTTTCTTTCCATCCTGTTGGCCCTGCTCCCTACGACTCGTGGTGTGCGCCATTGATCAGGACTGGATGGGTCGAGGATCCAGCTGGCCTGATCTACCGGTGTAATGATTCCCGATGATTCGTGCTGGATTAATGGGTTGAACGTAACCAGACTGAACCCAATTAGACCCAGGAACCGTAAAATTATGTTCGATGATAAGCAAAATACCCTACGCGAGCTTGCCAATCCAGCGTGTAGATTGCTGGGTATTCCCGAGAACGAAATATCTCGTAGAAGCGAACACGCGGATTGCTGTCGTACCTGAGGTCGTGTTAATAGCATGAGCACCTTATTTTAATATCTTTATTCTAAATAATTCTGAAGACCTTATTATTCTGTGTCAAGACTATAGCTACGAAAGTTAGACCTCTGCTTTGAAACCCTTCAGCGGATTAAATCATGTATCTAGGTGCAGAAGTTTAGAAAATTTGCAACTACCAGGCCCGATAAATTGGACCCACGTGCGACAGACGGACACCTATTTATAAATCACGTGATTGACTATCGAAAAGCAGCTTCCTTGACAGTTTCCCCACTCCTCGCCTAAAAGTCCGACACACCCACGTCCAATCAAAAAACTCTACTTCTCCTCCACTAACATCCACTCTTAACCAATCAAAACAAACTCGAGGGAACACCGAACAGGACACAACGAGACATCACGGGAATCAAAAAACAGAAATCGGTACGTATTCGACACCCATCATCGAAACGTATAAATATCGTGAAGCGCGTGTCCGAAACGGTACTCCACCAACGTTTCACGTTTAACTATACAGTTTAGTTGCGACAAATAATCGGGATACTAGTCACAAGCAAATATTCTATTTCAAATTACACTCACGATTCGTAAAAATATGAAATTAATTGGCGCGTGATACGTTTTTGAATGCCGTATAAACAGTAACAACGATGGTGTTAGGTGTGCTGCACGTTGCAGTCTAATAGTGATTTTTGGGTCTCGAAGACCTTCGCTATTTGGCCGACAAGAGGCCATATTTCGGGTTTTAGTTTTGTGGGGGTCCACCCCCACGATTACTGTGGTCAGTTGGTCACTGGCACCCTCAATGTGGCAGTGGTGATAGAAGGGATGAAAGAAAAAAGGAAGGGTTACACATGTTTCGTTTTGGGCCTGTTAGTGAATTCATCAGGCCCTGTCTTAGATGGGAATAATATTGGAATGTTGAGAAATTCTATATATAGGAAACGAAGGGTTTTATCGAGGACTTGCGAGAAAGTGCTCGAACCTCCTTCAAGTACGAATCCATCTATTGGCGAGAGTGAGAACGATGCCGCCAGAGTTCAAAAGGATCTTCTATTTTCTGAAAAGTTTCATTCTCAATACTACTTTCGTAATTTTACATTATTGTAACTCACAAAGACAGGTATATTCTTTCATATCTGCATATTTGTATTTTTCATTAATAATGAATTTTATATATTCGTTGCTATACAACTGTATACGGTTAGTTCCCGGCGTATTTTAATAAACGCTGGAATGCCATACGAGAAATTACACACTGACAATTGTAGAAATTCAATAGATTGGACGCAACACGGATCCTTCTGAATCTCCTACAGGTGTGCCCGGAGTACCGAGATATAAAATGCAGCTGTAATAAAAATTTCGTGGCACACGAATGGCACAGTGGTCGCTATCCGACCTGTTGTAACTTTAATCGAGGAAAAGATTAAGGAACATGATGGTCCGGGCTGCACGGGATGGTCTTGCGTATGTGGACACAGGTTTCGCATAAATAATACAGCCACCCTAATTCACCGGGTAGGAGCAGAGAGCGGGCGATTACGAAATGATGGTTCCCGGTGCGTCTGACCCCACGCGGACCCATTCTACTTGTGCGGTGTCCCGACATTTTCAAATTCAATTTCCCGCGCAAGCAAAGCTTTCGCGCGGGTACCTCGCAGGGCGATTTTTACTCGTTTTTTCGCCCAGAATCCCTCGCTGTCAGATTCCTCTTGCCATCTCTCACCGCTAATTTTTTATACGTTGTTAGGCGAACTTCGTTGGTTTTTCCATCCTCATGGGGCAGTGAATTCCGCCCCTGTTGTTCGCAATGAGCATCGGGACTCAATAGAAAATGGCACCGAATTCTTTCCCTGTAGTGACAATCTGGCCCCACTGGAAAACAGCACCGAGTTCCACCACTGTCGTCCGCAGTGACGATTGGGGCCCACTGAAAAACCGCACAGAATTTTACTACTTTCCACCGCAATGACCATCAGGGCCCAGTGGAAAATGACTCCAAATTTCGATTTTGCAGTGACCATCGGGGCCCAGTGAAAAACGGCACCGAATTCTACTACTTTCGCCCTCAGTGATCATCGGGGTCCAGTGGAAAACGGTACCGAATTTCACTCCTGTAGTAATTCTTGGGGCCCAGTGGAAAACGCCATCGAATTTCGTCCCTGCAATGAATATCGGGGCCCAGTGGAAAATGGCACCGAATTCTGCCCGCGTCGTCTGCAGCAACCATCGGGGCCCAGTGAAAAGTGGCACCGAATTCCACCCCTGTCGTCCGCAGTGATCATTGGAGTCCAGTGGAAAACGCAACCGAATTCCGCCCCTGCAATAACCATCGGGGCCCAGTGGAAAATGGCACCAAATTCTGCTCGCATCGTCTGCAGTGACAATCGGAACCCAGTGGAAAGTGGCATCGAATTCCACCCCTGTCGTCAATAATGACCATCGGGGCCCAGTGAAAATCGGCACAAAATTCTACTACTTTCGCCCGCAGTGACCATTGGGGCCCAGTGGAGAACGGTACCGAATTCTGCTCCTGCAGTAACCCTCGGAGCCCAGTGGAAAATGCCTCCAAATTCCGTCCCTGTAATGATCATCTGGGCCCCATGGAAAACGCCACCGAATTCCGCCCCTACAATGATCACCTGGGCCCAGTGGAAAACGTGCGAAGCTTCGGTCACAGCCGATTAACGCAGCGTGAATAGCCGGCGCGAATTCATCGGTGAGCTTTCGGTCGGCGCGAATTCATCGACGAGCTTTCGGCCAGCGCGAACTCAACAAATCACGCAAATATATCGGCACGTAGTCGCGTGTAATATGTACGCCTATAATGTCTGTACTTATCCGGGATTTGCTCGGCCGCGGAGCCGCGTGCACGGAGACATCCGCGCACAGTTTTCCGGATACGCCTCGCTCTCGCACCCGCGTAACGTGCTTAGCCGCATTATTCATGGAACCGGTGGTCGAACTTAAAATTCCTCGCGCGAAGGGAATGGGGTTCGCGTGCTCGGCCGCGCGTAATTTTAATAACGTCGTTCGCATGGCCAACGGCAAACAGAGACATTCGCCGAAAGCACCGCGACAGTTTGACCAGTTGGCCCGTGCGTAAAGTGGCCGGTAATGAACGCTGACCCCGGCGGTTGAACCGTGGTGAAAAACTACGCGAAAAATAACAGAGCAGGATTTTTCGAATCAACCTTGATTCGTGGAAAACCAGAGAGAGGAATGGGATAGGAAGGCAGTTGTTTGGGGGGAAGTGAGTATAAAGTGGCGCAGAAGTGTGTCTCGGTGGGACCGTAGCTGTGAAAGAATTAACCTCTTGTATTGCGATTTATTTCGGACACTAATGTGCGGACAATTTAATTTCGCTTCCCTCGAGCAGAGGGGAATAGGAAAAGGCTGGCAGTTTCCTCGAATAATTGGTTATCGATAAATAGCGATATTTGTTTCATATACGGTGAGTAAAAGGACTAGCACGCTATGCTACAGGGAAATTTATCTAGCTAGAGAGTTTTGTTTTTAATAAAAATTGGAGTGCATGTAGAGCATGACTAGTACTATATGGAACAATTTTTTTAGGGGCTGGAAGTTTTTGAAAGGGAAACAAATAGGTCCTCATAGATTCAATATTTCTTCAAGTTTTGATTATAATCTTTTCTCGGAATTTCTTTCACGGTGGAGTGATAGAGCTTTCAAAATTGAACATTGTTTGTATAGAAAGTTTTGCTTACACTACGGCAAAGTTATATTTAAGAAAGTGGAAGAGTCAAATAGATCCTCATAGTTTCAATATTTTTTCAAACTCTGATTATAATCTTTTCCCAGAATTGCTTTCATGATGGAGTGATAGAGCTTTAAAATTGAACACTTTGTGTATAAAAAGTTTGGCTACACTATGGAAAAGTTATTTTCGAACAAGATAGAGAGCCAAATGAATCCTTATAATTGTAGTATTTTTCCAAGGTCCGATTATAATCTTTTACCAAAATTCCTTTTATGATAGAGTAATAGAATTTTCAAAATTGGACATTTTTTCGTATAAAATGTTTTATTTACACTGTGACAAGCTTATATTTAAGAAAACCGAGGAATCACATGGATCCTTATAGTTTCATTATTCTTTTAAGATCCGATTATAACCTTTTTCCAAAATTTCTTTCATGGTAGTGTAATAGAGCTTCCAAAATTGAACATTTTTTGTATAAAATATTTTGTTTACACTATGACAGCTATATTTAAAAAGTGCAAATGGTCAAATGGATCCTTATAATTGTAGTATTTTTCCAAGGTCCGATTATAATCTTTTATCAAAATTCCTTTTATGATAGAGTAATAGAATTTTCAAAATTGAACATTTTTTCGTATAAAATGTTTTGTTTACACTGTGACAAATTTATATTTAACAAAGTCAAAGAGCCATATAGACACTTATAGCTTTAGCATTATTTCACGATCCGATTATAACCTTTTTCCAGAATTTCTATCATTGTAGTGTAATAGAGCTTTTGAAATTGAACATTTTTTGTATAAAATGTTTTGTCATACCTTGTATCATAACAAAGCTATATTTAAAATGAGTAGTGGAAATTCAGTTGTTGTTTTCACCTGCTTAGAGTGATATTACGCGAGGAAAGGATTATTGCATGTATAATCTGTTACGATATGCATACCCATAGAGTCTCATTTGAAATAAACAATTCAAATCTGAACCTTCCGGTTAGCTGAATTTTCTTGTAATATAATGTGTTATTTTTTTTTACTTACTATTTTTACATCCATGTTATGTTCTTTAAATATTAAGTAATGATATTACATGTTCTTCATTTTGAATGATATTTATGTACGCATATTAGGGTTGGACAAGATATCATGGAATTTTTCCACGAAGCTCGACATATATTACAGTTCTAGTATTTGAACATACGCTAATATACTGGGTGTTCCATTTAAATCGATTAAATCGATTACATGGAATATTATTGGTAATACTGATAACAGGAGGGAAGCTGGGAATACGAGGTTGTGATATGGACTTTTCTTTTTTAATTAAGTAAGTACTACGATATGTCACTAATTGACACGAATATTACGATTAGTATCTGTATCTGGACCACTCGCATTTGTATTTTTAGCTAAAAAGTGGAAGTGCTCGTTTTGGTTAGTCTAGACATTTTTTCGAGGTGCAATATACTATTTTTTTGCACATTAGTTCACAAATGTACGTTATGCTATTTATTGAGGTATAATTAATTATAAGATCGAGCTTCTAAATACTGTATTTAGATATTTAGAAATATGTACGATCACACTAAAATTTTTATGTTAGGGTAAAAAAAGATGATGTTAATATGGGCTGGGATAATCCATATTACAACTATACTTTTTGTTTGTGTTTCTTATATATTGTTTGTGACAATACTTTTATTTATGACTTCAAATTTATATTCATATTCATTATTCATATTCAAAAATTTTAAGAAACTATTAAATATTAAATTTTATTAAAACACCAAATGTTATTAAATTTCATTAAATCACTAAATTTCATTAAATTTTATTAAAACACTGAATTTTATTAAAAACTTATCATTTCTTTTACAAAAATTTATACAATTATTTATTTTGTGTCGGTTTTTACTTTCTGTCATCATTTTCAAATTTTCTAATAATTTTTGACTCAGATAATTTTGAAATTTACATGTAATTACGATAAAGATAAAGAAAACAACGAAATTTTTAAACAAATTTATTATTCGATATGTTTTCTTACCTTTTCAACTCTGGTCCATATTAATATCTTATTTGCTCGAAGTTTTCGATAAAATTTAGTAAAAATTTTTAATGGTTGAAATGATTGAATTTTTTCGCTACAAAGCTATTGTTGCATTAACTCAGCTAATTTATAATATAATTTTTATTCTTTACTGCGATGGCCCCCATGGGTGTTAACGAAACGTGACTTCTACCCAGTCAAATGCCAACGTGAGGAAAGTCAAAAAGCGCGGGAAAACGGCGGAAATAACTATGACTATAACTATTTTTATTCTTTACCAATGCGATTTATATTTTCTTAATATCTGCTTTCCTCGAAAATAAAAATGTGGTCCATATTCTCACGTAGGAGATATTTTTAACCATAGTTTGTAACTATAATTACTGTTGAATATTGACAATAGTATCATTTAAAAATTCCTATTCAAAACTACACTTATTGACAAGAGCCAGGAAACATTTAATTTTGTATACATTCTTTTTAATTTGTAAATTCGAGTCTCTTATAATTATATAAAGAATAACTATAGCTTTAATTTTTTATTTTTAACATTTCGATATTTTATTTATAATTTTAACTATTTGCATTTGGCGATGTCTTCGTTACAGAAAAATAGCAGTTCAAAAATTTCCTGGTACACAGTCGATGAAATTTTCTAAAATAGTATGTAAAAACTCGTATATAAATTAACAACAAAAATTATTTTATTTCAATACTATTATTTTATACTATTTTAAATTTAATATATTAATTAATATCGATCTTTAGAGTTTTATTAAATGAAATGAAATAAACTGAAATTAATTAAATTAATTAAATAAAATGAAATTAAACTGAAGATGACTCTTCGGAGAGCCTATCCTGGAAGCAGGAGTCCCTTCTACTCCTGAGATTTTCGTGGAGGGAGTTTTCTCCTCCTTCGGGGGAGGCCCTTGCCTTCCAGACGGGCTTAAAAGGGCCCGCTTTGGGAGATAGAGTTTAGTTCGTCTGGAGTTGCTTTTAGTTCGGTTTAGTTGTCTTTAAGTTATTCGCTAGTTCATCTTTAGTTGTCAAGTTTGTCATTAGTTGTCTTATAGTTCATCAATAGTTCGTGTTGAGAGATAGAGTTGAGACTCACAATCAGTCAAATCCAGTCCCTAGTCTGCAGAGAATTTTAGAAGCCGAAGTACTCTCCAGCGTAGTAGAGACTGTGTGACTCTACATTTTCGACCTATTTCTTAAAGTAGATTCGATCTCTGCTTGTTTGTACCACCAGTTACCAATCACGTTCTATATTTATTAGTACATATATATAGAATTGGAATAAGTACGGCCCTGAAAGAATGTCGAGAGTGACTGGGCTTAGAACGAAAGTGACCGTGTGCAAGAGGATTGACTGCAAAGAATATTTATGGTAGAGTCGAGTGAAAGTTTAGGGATGCGTTCAGAGTGGTTGAAGTACCTGGCCCACCGAGATTGCATGTGAAAGGGGCATGATTGGAAAGGGAAGCCTGGGTATGGAAAAGGACAGAATGAATGGTTTAAATAAGGGTGCAAGGGGCGAGTCAGTCTCCAGGAGTCTTTTTACAGTCTTCAAGAGCGTGTGTCAGTAAGAATTCTTGAAGTCTAAGAAAGATCAGAAGAGTGTGCCCATAGCGAATCTCTCTGGTTTCATAGCCAATACTCTATGTATAAGCTTATTTTATTCTATTAAGAAGCAAATAACATTATTATAGTCAATCCACCCAAATCGCGATCCTACATGTATTTCAATTTATTTGAATGTGCTAATAATCTCGTAGTGTATCATGCTTCGCGAAACACTTTGAAAGATACAGTGGAATGTTCACGACGAGCTGCATTCGAGATTTCAGTAAGAGGTTAATTAAATGATTCCTAATGATACATTACGATGATGGTATGCGATTTCATTTTCTTTAATGATAATGTAGGAATAGATATTTTGGTATAGGAGTAGCTACATAACGCAGTAAATTATTCGCTTATTTGCATATTTGATTATTCATCATTAAGAGTAGCTGAATTCGGTTTGCATGAGTATGATGGTTTAGCGAATCCTAGTTTGTTTGTTGATGCAGTTACAGGGATATGATGATTGAAAATAGACACAGTAACGGCAGCTGATCGTATATTCTAGCAATTTACGACACTTCATGTTTTCTTTGAATACGACGTTTTCTTTGCAAGAATTTTTAAATATATGTACTTCACAATGAAAATTATTCCCGAGGCGAGGTGAATTATGAATAAGTGCAAAAGTTGAAATAACCCAAATCTAAAAACGACTAATTAAAAAAGTATTAGAAATTTAATTTTCCAAAATAATACTTAGATTTACGATTCCGTATTTATTCTGACCGCCGCACTTGGTATTTTGTGCGTTGATTTCCGTAAGATTAAAATTTAATTAAAATTAAAATTTAAATATTTCAGAAGCCAGTACCTTTCTCGAGTTAAAAACGTATAAGTTAAACGAGTAAAGGGATATAAACTTCCACCATAAGCGATACTATACAGGGTGTCGCAGCAACAGTAGTACAACCGGGAAGGGAGTGATTCTACATGAAAAAGCAAATCGAAAATAAAGAATAAAATTTTTGTATTCGAAGCTTTATTGTTAAGAAAATCGACATTGAATATTCACCGAGTGCACGTGCACTTAAGTAAGGCTTATATGGATAGAGTATCAATACATGAGTATTGGTGGTAAATCGAGGACGGGGTAATTCTGCACGAAAAGATAAATTGAAAATAAAGAATAAAATTTTTTTATTCGAAGCATCATTGTTAAGAAAATCGACATTGAATATTCACCGAGTACACGTGCACTTAGCTATGACTAAGATGTATGGATCATCAACTCATCAACATTGGTGGTAGAACTGAGGAGGGGAAGGTACTATATGAAAAAGAAAATCGAAAATAAAGGACAAAGTTTTTTCATTCGAAGCTTCATTGTCAAGAAAATCGACATAGAATATTCACCGAGTGCACGTGCACTTAGGTAAGGTTTATATCGATAGAGCATCAATACATGAGGATTGGCGGTAAATCGAGGACAGGGAGATTCTACACGAAAAAATAAATAAAAAATAAAGAATGAAATTTTTTTATTCGAAGCTTCGTTATCGAGAAAATCGACTTTGAATATGCACGGAGTACGCGTGCACTTAGCTATGTCTAAGGGAGATGGACCATCAGTATAGCAGCGTACTCGGTGGATATTCAAATTCGTTTTTCTCGACAACGAAGCTTCCAACGAAAAAATTTTATTCTTTATTTTCGATTTGATTTTTCATGTAGAATTACCCCCTGCTCGGTTGTACCACCGATGCTGATATATTGATGGTCTTTCCATCTAAGCCAAAGTTAAGTACACGCGTACTTGGTGGATATTAAAATTCAATTTTCTCGAAAACGAAGCTTCAAATGAACAAATTTTATTCTTTATTTTCGATTTGCTTTTTCACGTAGAATCACTATCTCCCAGGTTGTATTACCGTTGCTGGGACACACTGTATATTAATAATTACGATTATTGTCACCTCTGATAGACCAAGTAAGAAATATAGAAATAAACAGAAGCAAGAATTCTGATTTTAGTATCTAAAATATTTTAGCTGAGTTGAAGAAGACTACAGTAGTATTATATAAGGACCCATTTGAGTTATGTAGATCGAACTTCGATAAAGTTAAAAGAAATGGGGTTAAAATACGTAAGGGTTGATCTAAAAATACGTGAAATATCTCCACTTTCTATATGGGCTCATACATCACGCGATATATCACTTGGAATCGTTTAATCTAGGCTTATGAAATTTTTCCCCTGTCCTCGATTGTTTCGAACCTTCAGTCCCATTCGCTAGCGAGAGATATTCCACGTAAGCATACAATTCGTTCGTCTAAAACGATTTGGTCGATCATCATTTCGTATTAATTAACGAGCTAATATTGCGAAGATCCGGGAAGTTTTTCGCGCGAGATACCGGTCGAGATGTATGAAACATTTCACAGGGCTTTGATCACTCGTTGTGCACGAAGGGGTGCTCCTGAAAGATCTGAAGACACGGCCGAGCGATGAAGGCGACATCGATACTCGCGCGGAAATTAGAAGGCCGTGTGTTGCCGTGATAACGAGCACCGAAATCGCTGATTAATCTTGCACGGTCTAAGCAAAATACAGGCAAGTCGCTCTTAGACGATCGTGAACCAACTTTCGCGCTATCGTCTCCTCTATCTGGCGTTTTTCTCGCATATACCGACCGCTGGAAGAAGGTCAAGTGTGCCGGGTCAGGGAGTAATCGAGGCAAAACCGGCGAGTACATAATTTCCCGAGTAACCCGCGGCTAAATATCCCGAATCTGCTTGTCCGATCTCATCGAGGCATCAGTTGGGAGGCTTCCATTTCCGGTGTGCTGACTTTGTCTATCAGAGGTAATTTCTGTCACGAGTGTAAGAGTAAGGATATTCTTAAGCGTCTGTTGGCCGGCACTGAGCTGGCCTAGGTTTATCGTGGTCACTCATCGTTGAAAGCTTGGCTAGGTCGCGGATATGTTCCTCAGAAGACGTACTGTGTGTTGCACACAAGAAGTCCGTTGTTTCCGCATAGGTACAAGCGGGGTATTCCATTTGCTCCGCCTACATGCTCGCTCGTAGCCCCCACTCTTCTATGACACTACCGAACCACTATAGTGTGTTCGAGGAAAGAAGGCATAGCGTGTTTACATCCTTACGGCTGATTAACTCCCTTGACACTCCCATGATTATAGGCAGTGACTGCTATTGGACGAAGATGGTGACGAAGATCATCGGTCACCGTTTTCGGTCAATAGCAGCCATTGTTTGTGATCAAGAAAGTATCAACGAAGTTAATCAGTCGTGGGAACGTAAACACGCTGTGCCTTCTTTTCTCTAACGCATAGTATTTTCAAGTTCGGAAACATAGGCGTAAGATATCCGTAAAATTTAGGAATTTTATACTCGAATAATACATTGCAAGCCTGCGAATATAAGAGTAATACTTCACGTGTGAAACATGATTATGTTCATTTATACTTCGTAAATATTGAACATGTATTTAATACGTGTATGAAATGTAAGTATAGTTAAATAATTAAAGAATTTGAAGTTAATGCTTTAGGGATAAGTCTACGCTCTTGCATCTGTTTCTTACATCTGTCTCACTTTGTCTCGATTGTTTCGTTTATTTTCTTTGTCACACGGTGCTATATGACTGTGCTAATAGGAAGGGATTATTTCTGCCAATGAGCGAAGCGCGTTTACTCTACTTCTGCGATGGCGTTAGAATGGGGGTTGGTGGGGATTCGGTTCTACGTTTCGCTCAGCGGACTTCTTGTCTGCAACGCATAGTAGTGACCTCACAAACAGAACGCTTACGTTTGAGCTCGCTATCGGCCTAGGTTCACTCCTCGATTTCTGGCAGGCTTCACGTCGCGATATTTATTTCGAAGAAGGTATAAATTATACCTACACAAATCTGAAACACGAACAACCCAAATCTGCGACGTAAAACAGATGGAAATTCTATCTCCACGATAGTGCAACGAAGTATTCCATTGCAACGGATTCGAACTTATAAATTCTTTCAAAAATCAAATTTGAAATTCTCTCGGCCCTGAGAGAATTCTAAGAGTGTTTGGGACGTAGGACGAGTGACCGCGTGCTAGAGAATTGATTTTAATCCTCGCGAAACGGTAACGGGGTCTCTGGAGACCCTGCTTCTTTATCTAATGCGACGAAGCTGCGTGTGTTAGTGCTAACGCTGGGCCTGAAATTTGAGCATAGCGAAGAAGTGGCAACGTTTGCAGGCCCTACTCTTATCGCTGAAACATAAACAACTGACTACGTGGGGAGTTCAAACGTCTCCAGCTAGCAGTATTCAGTGGTCTTCATTTTATAAAATAATTCAATTTATGAATTATTTTATAAATTATTATAACATAAATCATATTATCTTGGTCATAGAAGGTACGGGCAGAAAACTCAACGAACAAGAAGAATGATCACCGAATGAATCGTGAAAGAGGTCCAGGTGTTATATATGCCTAGATAACGGTAACAAATATAGTATGAAATGTGCCGAATGTTCATGATTTACATGTAAAGAAATTGTAATAAAACATAATAATGTCGTACGTAGCCAGTGCACATAAATAACAAATATGTTTATACAATTTTACATTTTTTAAACTAACTCTTTTCCTCCCCATATTATAAATATTGTTAGATAATATGCTGCATCAAAAAGTTAGATACAAAGCCTCATCTACGATCGGTTATTCCAGGGAGTGGTGGGAGTAGTGGAGGTCTCGAGCATGTGTTAGTGGAATATCAGTGTGGGGTCTCGAGAAATCCCGTTACCGTTGATCCCTTGCACTATTTCCACGAGTCTGACTCGTGATGCAAATTTTTGGCCAAACTTGAATATCACGAGTCAGGCTCGTTGTTTCATTTCATGCCAAACGTGGATATCACGAGTTTGACTCGTGATCGACATTTCGGGCCAAACATGAATATCACGAGCCTGACTCGTTATCGGTATATCAGATCAAACATGAATATCTTGAGTCTGACTCGTGGTCTTAATCTCGGGCCAAGCATGAATATCTCGAATGCTATTAATTAATCATATTATTATTACTTATACAGAATTTGTTCTAATCGTATCTAATAATTAAAATATTTTTTAAAAGTTATTTATTCAAATTCATTTGAATTTCACAAGAGCTCCATCGCGTGAAGTAAATACGAGCGCGGCTATCTCATACTCAGTCGTAAGATATCGTGATTCAAATTCCGACACTCGGGCTACTCTGTTCGGTTCCTTCTCTGATTATTCGAGAGCACTGGTTTGGCACAGCTATTTCCAAGTTTCAGCGTAGTGCAAGGGGTTAAGAAAGGGACCGTGCTCCGAGGGTTAACTCGTTAAACGTCACGCCCCTTAGTCCCAACTCCCTAGGCACCGGCGCTAGACTTTCCGTTCAAGCCTCGTTGGTCCTTACGGCCCGGAAGGGCCCGCATGACGGCTGCGATGTGAACGGAATGGCACGTAAAACCAGCGTGGCGTTTAACGTGTTAAGGGACATTTATGACAGGATCTAGTGCGAGTAATGAACGAAAGTTTGGGAATGTGTCCTAAGTATTTGAAACACCAGGCCCACCGAGATTGCGTGGGAAATGTGTAATTGAGGAAGAAAGCTTTAGTATGAAAGAGGACAGGGCTTTAAAGCTTTAAATAAGGGTGTAAGAGTGCGAATGGGACAGTTGACAAGAAGTCAGTTGTTAGTGTATCAGATTGACAGATCAGTGAGTTGACAGCGTAGGAATGTGTAGTAAAGTGAGTGATAGTGAGTAGAGTTAGTCTTAGCGTATTTGTTATACTTGAAATATACCATTAATTAGTAATTAATGATGCTGTGTGAGAATATATATTTTGTGTGACCGCTGTGAAACCATCCCCCTCGCCATCATCATTAATATTGTCTCTAGCCCTTCCACCTTACAATATGCTATGGTAAAATTCAATAGTGAAGTAAACTCTACATTCCAGCGATGTGGGGGCGATCCCTTCCCCTGTGTTCTGTCTTTTGTCACCAGTCTTCTGAAGACGACTTTTAACCTGCATAGCCCTAACCAGGCCAGTTCTAACCATTCGCCCGTTCAATAAAGATCTATACAGTTTTTCTTCAGTTTTCCACTGACTACTATTCCTTGCATTATAACCCCTTTAACACAATATATTATTTATTTTCGTGGTAAATATATATATGTCTATAATAAATAGTAAGAAATGTTGCATACTTAATAATTGTATTCAGAATTGTCAAATAAGTTACGATTACTATAAGTTCACTCGAGTTTCTACTTCAGTCTCGTACGGCGTAAATCGACTTCCGTGTCTTGACTGCACATATATCGTTATAATCATCAAAAGCGTAAGATGCTGCGAACAATTATATAGCTTATTATATAATTGTATAAGCTTATTTTATTCTATTAAGAAGCAAACACTATTTTAGCCAATCCACCCAAACGCGATCCTACATACACAGGCTTTCATTCTCAATCAATCGACACAGTCACAGACATTCCGACAAATGGATTTGCCGCTATAAAGTAGTTACTTATTACTTATTAATTATTGTTTGATGGCGTCCATGATTTCGTAACGACGACCATCATGATCGTCCGTGAAAATATATAATACTAAACGAAACTAGAAGCAAAATGTGATAAAAAGTTATATGAGAAGATTCGCAAGAGCATTGTCTTTCTAATGAGTGCATAAAGTTTCATAAATTAATTACGTACAGCATAGTAATTATTGAAAAACCAATGGCGTCTTCGATAACAATTCAAACACTGCGTAGAATAATCAGAAATAATAAATTAATTGGGGACAAATTTACATCGAAAAATATATTGGAAAGTTCTTGAAAGATCTGCTTTTACTATGAAATTATAAAAGTTCATAAATTAATCCCAGATATTGAGCAATTAGTGAATTTGCTACTGCCGATTTGATTTATTAAAATATATTAGGAGTACATAACCAGAGTTAGTAACCTATTCAAAGAAAATCAGTCATCTATGATTTTAAAATCGAAGCTCGCATTGGGTACAAAGAACATAGATTGCACCTGGAGGTAGCCTAAATCCAAGTGACGCGATGGACGAAATAAATAAATCAATAAAAAGACATAAATAACTAACACACATTCTCTTCCCTTCTTTTTATTCACTTAAGAACCCCATAAAGTTTTACACATTCTTTAATAAATTCAGTTCAAACATTGATTTTCATTACACAATCAGTATTCATTTCTTTACCTGGCAGACGACAAATATGCAAAAATACGCCTTTACAACGCAATTATAAAAGTTCATAAATTAATTGAGTGATTTGTTAATTTTCCTCCAAGTAAACAGAAGAGTGCATAGGAAATAAGAAAAAATTGTAAACAAGCGCCGGAAGCATTGTTGTGTCCATGCAGGAGTGCCTGCATCACGCAAAAGAACGTAAGTACTAACATAACCTTTAGTTGTAATTAAATAGTGTAAATTATGAGCCACTGCTTTTCCACCTTCTATTAGTGATAGCAGACCTTGATTATGAAAAGACATAATTCTGTTAAAATAATCAGGCACGTGCAACAGTAGAAAAATATTGGACTCATGGACTATCACCAGCATGGAACCATGAGGTGCGAAGAATTATATTTCATAACGAGACAAAATTTAAGCAGCAATACAAATATGTTATGATATGTCTATTGGATTCTAGGTCAGCTAACGATATAACATACAAGATGGAAATCTTTGATGGTCAAATAAAGATTCAAAAAATGCAGATGGCTTAGGCACACAAAAAGGAATGAAATTAATTTAGTGGCTCGAATGAAAGCAGTGAGAAGAGGAAACACATATTATGTCGAATAAAGAAACAAGAAAGGGGCAGCATATGTATCAACAAAGAAGGATGTCAGGCATGGACATTCAAATATAACAATCATTGAGGAAATAGAGAATGGACACTTGGTAATAGTTATAAAAGTTAAAGATAAATTGAATATAGAGTGTAATTGTTACGTTAAGGCATAAATGTGTAGAAACATCTATAGGACCCTGGAAACTATAAAAGCAG
>NW_016921673.1:0-2112 GCF_001483705.2 Eufriesea mexicana | reverse complement strand
TAACTGATATACAATATTTACTTTCTAAATTTCTATATTAATGTATTAAATAATTTCTAATTTGAATTACAATAATAAATAATAAATTTTAATAAATTTGATTTTAAATGTATTTTACATTAATAAAGCTAATATATTTGTCATACCTAGGTTACAATGAAAACAACTGTTGGTGATATTGATTTAGAATTATGGACAAAAGAAACTCCAAGGACATGTAGAAATTTCATACAATTATGTACGGAAGGTTATTAGGATGACACTATATTTCATAGAATTACCAAGGGATTCATAACACAAGGTGGAATCCCACAGGTACAGGAGAAGATGGCAAAATATATAGAGAACCATTTAAAGTGAGACTATATTTAAAAATAATTATTGCGTATATGTGTTTTAGGACAAATTTAATACAAGATTACATTTTTGTCCTCGAGATTTAATTGCTATGGCTAATGCTGGAAAAGATGACAATGGTTCCCAATTCTTCTTCACTCTTAGTTCTACACCAGATTTGTAGAATAAACATACAATCTTTGGTAAAGTTACTGGAGAATCTATATATAATATGTTTAAACGTGAAGAAGCACTTGTCGATGAGGTAAATTTAACGCTTACAAGAAAATAGAACAAGAATTGATATCAGTATAATATTTCCTCCTTGCTTGTAGAATTATGGACTACTTTATCCTCCAAGATAGATAAAAACTAAAATATTGAACAATCCATTTTCTGTTATTATATCAAGAATAATAGTACAGAAAAGTGCAGAAGTAAAGGACAGTTCAAAAACTAAAACAGCAGTGGTAAAGTAAAAATCATATATGTTTGCAGAATTTAGGCCTGATAGTATTATTCTTTGTAATGAAAAATTTTGTTACAGAGACTTCAATCTTTTATCATTTGGTAAAGAAGCAGAGGAAGATGATGAAGAATCTGTGATATTAAATAAAAAGTTTAGTGGTAAGGGCAAATCAGATCATGATCATTTAACTGATCCAAAATAAAGCTCACAACCAGCTGTTGAACCACCTGGACCTCCAAATAAGAAAAGGAAAAAAGTCTGTAATAGCGATTGGGAAAGTGATGATGAAGTAAAAACTTAAGAAGAATTAGAAGTTATAAATGAAGAGAAAGAGTTATTTTATTGTTTACATTATAACTATGTTATAGAAGGTAGAATTTTTCATCGACTGTCTTATATTTATAATTTTCCAAGTAATGAAGGAAAGGATAAAAAGTAAATTGAGAGATATAAAAAAAGAAACGAAGAATTATGTTGTTAATAATTAACGTGTATATGTGAAACTTCCAAAGTGAATAAAAGGTACATAAATATATAACCATCGTAGTTTCATTTTCTTTTTACCAAGAGCAAAATCACTCGCTTTCATCTGTGACTTAATGTTCGTCTATAATTAAATCAACAACTTTTGTAATTGCATCGTGAAGACACAGCCTCAGCGAGCCTTCTAATATAAGTCTGGATATGAATTCACTGTTATTTAATTAATTATTTGTGATTATTGCATAGAGTGCTTGAACCATTGCCGAAGATAGTAATGGTTTGTCTTTCCATTAGTATAATGGAATAACTAATAATTTCAGTTCATAAATTAATTATAGAAATTTGGAATTTTTCGCAACAGAAATATATCTATATTTGCATCATTGACGTTATTAAATATAAGAGGCATCGTTTGATATTTTACATCGATACTTTATCACATAGCTATTTCAAAGATGCAACATTTTCCCGCTACAAAAATACCTAGCACATCCGGCTGCAGCCAACTTCCAGTTGGCGGCAAGCGAGCATAACAGTAACATCGTGCAATATTCTCCCGCGTCAAAATAAAACATTAAATCTCAGAACGTTTCGTGAAGTAGTGATATCGCTGATTGACGTCTTAATTACTTTATGAAGCTCAGGATTACTAACTGTGAACATTTCTACGGTGGTAATATACTACATGTGAAAAAAGGTTATGTTACATAGTGTAAATCGTAAAACGATAAACGTGGGAAATAAAGTGGCGTGAGTGCCGTATCCTATGATACTATCGCATTGTCCGTTATTATCGGCTATAGAAGATTCTAGATTTCGACAGT
>NW_016921672.1:0-830 GCF_001483705.2 Eufriesea mexicana | reverse complement strand
AACTCAACCAAAGGTGCCGAGAACACTATTACTCGGCACCCGGTGTAGAGCAGAGTACAGTAGTGCTATGTAGAGCGTAGAAATTTTCCGAATAGCGTAGTATAGCACAAAGGTCGGAGATACCGTATCATAACCTAACCAATCGTAACATTTCTAAACGTACCATAACGCTTCCTATCGAGCCATGACCACTAATGCTGGTATCCCCAGATTCGGGCAGTGTATAGTAGAGCACAGTAGAGCGCAGAAAGCCACCAACCAGCTATGTATAGTACAAAAGTCACAGGTAACCTAACCTAACCTAGCAAAGACTAACCTAGCCAAACGAAGCCTAACTCAAACTATCGTCCCGAGAGCACAACTGCTGGCATCCCTAGCGCCGAGCAGAGCATATTATAGCACAGTAATGCGCAGAAATCCAGCAGAGCAGTGCATAGCGCAAAAGTCAATGCTACCATATCCTAATCTATCAAAGCGTATCATAAGCAGACGTAATGCAACGCATACTGACGTTCCACAAGTACTATCGGTGGCTACCAGAGAGCTAAGCAGAGTATAGCGGAGCAATAGTATAGTGGAGCAACCTGGAGCGCTGAAATTTTCCGGATATGAGAGTTCAGCGAAAAAGACGAATCTGCTCCAACCAAGCCCAACCATGCCTGACCTAACCAAACGTAACATAACTCAACCTAACGTGGGGCGACCACTATTGCTGCAATTCCGAGAGCCGAGCAGAGTATGGTAGAGCAATGCGGAGCACAGAAATCCACCGGACATCAGTGTATAGCAATATAGTCGAAGCCACCCTAACCAAACTTAATCTAACATCA
>NW_016921671.1:0-551 GCF_001483705.2 Eufriesea mexicana | reverse complement strand
TGGAAGGATGTATGGATCGGTGGACGTATGGATGGGTGAATGTTTGGATGGATGGATGTATGGGTGTATGGATCTATGGATGTGTGTATGGATGAATGGTTGGGTGGATGGACGGAAGAATGATTTAACGGATGGGTGGATGAACGGATGCGTGGATGGGTGGATGGGTGTATGGATGAATGGATGGATGGCTGTCTGTATGGATGGATGGATGTATGGATGGATGAGTGCATGGGAGGGTGGGTTTATGGATGTATGTTTGTGTGGATGTATGGATGTATGGATGGATGGATGTTTGAATGTATGGATGTACCTGAGTTATCTATGTATGGATGTACGTATGTATCGATGTATGGGTGTACGAATGCCTGGATGTACGGATGCATGGATGTATGGATGCGTGGGTGGATGAATGGATGGGTGGATGGACGGAAGGGCGGATGTATGCATGGATGTTTGTATTTACGTATGTATGTATGTATGTATGAATTTATGAAAGAATATATGTATGGATGTATGTACGGGTGAGTGTATAGGTGTATCTATGTATC
>NW_016921670.1:0-221 GCF_001483705.2 Eufriesea mexicana | reverse complement strand
GGAAAGATCCCGTTGGCGTGATATATCCATTGCAATGATATGGAATGTGCCTGTCAGCTGCGATTTTATCAACATTTTCAACTTGTATAGTGGTGAGCTATCTTTCTTACCTAAATTATGCGGAAAGATTCTATTGGCGTGCTATTGGCATTGCGATGCCAAAGAATCTTCCTGGAAAAATCAATTTTATTGACACTTGCGACTAATATGGTGGTGAGCTA
>NW_016921669.1:0-280 GCF_001483705.2 Eufriesea mexicana | reverse complement strand
ATGTGTGTAGAGAGCAGTAGTACATAGAAACGGCGTGTATACCAGAAAAGCCAATACTATCCAGACCTAGCGCAAGCAAATATAACCAAATCAAGCGAAGCCTAACTCAACAGAACGAACCGCGATCACTATTGCTTGTCGCCCCAGGGCCAAGAAGAATACACAGGAGCAGAGTAGACGGCAGAAGCCCACAGAATAACAGCGTACGCCTCGGAAATCGAAGTTGTCCTAAACCTAACGTGAACAAACGTAACCTAACCAAAACGTAGTATAACTCTAC
>NW_016921668.1:0-1041 GCF_001483705.2 Eufriesea mexicana | reverse complement strand
TAGCTTACGTTCTGTTATATTACGGTTGGTTTGGTAAGGGGAGGTAGCTTTGACTTTAGTGCCATGGTCTGCAATTAGATGGATTCCTGCGCCCTACTTAGTTCTAATATTCTCAGCTTGGCACTTGGAAGGCCAGCAATAGTGGTCTCGGCAGGTTACGTTGTGTCAGGTTACGCTAGGTTAGGTTGGGATCGGCTAAGTTCGGTTAGGATAACATTAACATCTGTGCTGTGCAACTCTGCTCCGCTGATTTCTGCGCTCTATTGTGCTCTAGAATGTTTTGCTTGGACTTGGGAGGAAGCTATAGCGGTCTCGTCATATTAGGTTGTTATAGGCTATGTTTGGTTGTGTCCTGTTTGTGTGGGTTTGGTTTGGGTCAGATTGACATTTGCGGTATACTTTGCGATGCAATGAATTCCTTAATGAGTTCTGCTTGGATCTGGAGGGGCCAACAATAGCGGTCGCGGCACGTTAGGTTGTGCTAGGTTGCGTTCGGTTATGTTTCGATTGTTTATGTTAGGAGGTGGTGGATTTGACTTTAGTGCTATATTCTGCTACTAGGTGAAGTTCTGCGCTCTACAGTCCTCTAATGTCTCCAGCTGGGCTCTGGGAAGGGCGGGAATAGATGTCCTGGCATTTTATGTTGGGTCAGGATACGACAAGTTGGGGTCCGTTAGGACAAGTTTCGTTAGGAGAGATTTTACTTTTGTGCTGTACAATGGTATTCGGTAGATTTCTGCGATCTATTTTTCCCTAGTATGTCCTGCTTGGCTCCGACCAGGGCAGCAACAGCCGTATCGACATGTTAGTTTGAGATAAGCTATGTTTGGATATATTCTGTTCGTTTGGGTTATGTTAGGGTAGCATTGACTTTTCCGATGTAAACTGCGATTCTATGGATTCCTGCGCTCTAATTTCCACTAGTGTGTTCGGCTTATCTGTAGGGAGGCCAGAAATAGTGGTCGCGGCACGTTATGGTGAGTCATGCTGTGTTCGGTTAGGTTGGGTTATCCTAAGTTTGGTAAATGTTGCACAAGCTAT
>NW_016921667.1:11854-12704 GCF_001483705.2 Eufriesea mexicana | reverse complement strand
CGTACTGCACAAAAGTTAAGGCGATCCCAACCAAACTTAGCCTAACCGAACCTATCCGATCGTAACATATCCCAACACAACGTGCCGAGGCCACAATTGCTAGCCTCCCCAGAGCCAAGCAGAAAATATTAGAGCACTGTAGGGCGCGATATCCACTCAGTAGCAGACTGTAGCACAAAAGTCAAAGCTATCCCCTCCTAACCTAACCAATCGTAGCGTAACGAAACGTAACTCAACCTAACGTGCCGCGACCAATATTCCTGGCCTTCCAAGAGCCGAGCAGAACACAATAGTGCAGAGCAGATGGCAGAAATCCATAGAAACGCAGTGTTTATCAGAGAAGTCAAAACTACCCAAAAGTAACCCAAACAAACAGGGCATAGCCAAACACAGCCTAACACGAACTAACGTGCCCAGACCGCTATAGCTGATCTCCCCAGAGCCAAGCAGGTCATACTATAACCAGTAGGGCGCGGAAGACCACCGGGTTGCAGTGCAGAGCACAAAAGTTGAAGCTATCCTGACCAAACATAGCCTAACCCAACCTAACAGGGCCTAACCTCACTCAACATTACGTGCTGAGGCCACTATTCCTGGCAATCCCAGGGACATGCTGAAAGCATTTGTGCACTGTAGGGCGCAGAAATCCACCTAATAGCAGACTAGAGCACTAAAGTCGTAGCTACCCTCTCCTAACTTAACCAAACATAGCATAGCCGATCGCAGCCTAACTAAACCGAACGTGCCAGGACCACTATCGATGGCCTCCCCATATCAAAGCAGAACTCATAAGTGGAGTGTAGAACGCAGAAATCCATAGCACCGCAGGGTATATCGGAAAAGTCAAAGA
>NW_016921667.1:0-11597 GCF_001483705.2 Eufriesea mexicana | reverse complement strand
GGAGCAGGAATCCACCTAATGGCAGACTATAGCGCTAAAGTCAAAGCTATACTCTCCTAACTTAACCAATCGTTACATAACTAAACGTAATCAAACTCATCCCATCGTGCTGCAACCACTTCTGCTTTCTTCCCTGTGCCAAGCAGAACACACTAGTGGGGAGTAGAACGCAGATGTCCATAGAATCGCAGTGCATAACAGAAAAGTCAAATCTACTTATGCCTAACCCAAACAAACAGAGCATAACCAAACATAGCCTAACTCAAGCTAACGTGGAGAGACCGCTATAGTTCCGCACCCCAGAACCAAGCAATGCATACTAGAGCACAGTAGAGCGCGGAACTCCACTGAACTGCAGTGTACAACAATTAAGTTAAAGCTATCCTATCCAAGCTTTGCGTAACCCTGCCATACAGAGTGTAACCTGACCCAACTTAACGAACGGAGACAAATATTTCTGTCCTTGCTACATTCAACCAGAGAAAATTCCATCACTGTAGAACTCAAAAGCCCTCAAAATAGGAGACTATAGCACTAAAGTCAAAGCTACCCTTCTGCAAACCTAACCAATTGTGATACTAGCAACCGTAACAGATCTCAACCTGTAGTGCCGCGACCACTACTGCGGGTCTCCCCAGAATCTAGCAGAGCACATTGGTGGAATGTAGGACGCGGAAGTCCATATAATCGCAGTGTACATCAGAGAAGTCAGTGACATCGGAGCCTATCCCAAACAAACATAACATATCCAACCATAGCCTAACAAAACCTAACGTACCGAGGCCGCGTTTGCTGCCCTCTCCAGACCCAACCAGGTCATACAAGAGCACTGTGGATCGCAGCAATCCACCTAACAGCAGTGTGCAGCACAAAAGTTAAAGCCATCCTTTCCAAACTTAGCTTAACCCAACCAAACCGAACGTGACCTGACCAAGCATAACGTGCCCAGACCATTATTTCTATCCCTGCCAGAGATAAGCTGGAAACATTACAGCGCTCTAGTACTCAGAAGTCCTCCTAATGGCAGACTATAGCATTAAAGTCAAAGCTACCCTCTCCAAACCTAACCAATCGTAACATAACCGAACGTAAACAAACCCAATCTAACTGCTGAGACCGCTATTGCTGCCCTCCCCAGAGCCAAGCAGGTCATACTAGAGCACAGTAGATCGCAGAAACCCACCGAAGGGCAGTCTACAGCACAAAAATTGAAGCAATCCTGACAAAACTTACTTTAACCCAACCTCACCGAAAGTAACCTGACTCAACGTAACGTGCCGAGATCACTATTGCTGGCCGTCCCAGGAACAAGCTGAGAATATTTGAGCACCGCAGGTCGCAGAAATCCGCCTAATAGAAGACTATAGCACTAAAGTCAAAGGTATCATCCCTTAACCTAACCAAACGTAGCACAACCGAACGTAACCAAACTCAGCCTAACTTGCCGCGACCACTAATGCTGTCCTCCACAGAGTCGAGCGGAACACGATATTGGAGAGTAGATCTCAGAAATCCATATAATCGCAGTGTTTATAGGAAAAGTCGGAGCTACCCAAGCCTAACCCAAACAAACGCAACTTAAGCACACATGGCCTGACTCAACCTAACGTGTCGTGATAGCTACTGTTGCCTTCCCCAGAGCCATGCAGGATATACTAGAGCACAGTAGGGAACAGAAATCCACCGAACAGCAGTGTACACTCACAAGAGTTAAAGATATCCTTACCAAACGTAGCCTAACCCAATCCAACCAAACGTAGCATAACTCAACCTGACGTGCCGAGACTGCCATTGTTGCCCTCTTCAGAGCCAAGCAGTACATTCTAGAGCACAGTACGGCGCAGGAATCCACCGTATGTCTGCGTGCAGCACAAAAGTTAAAGCTTAGCTGACCAAGATTATTGTGGCCCAACCTAACCGAACGTAACCCGACCCATCACAACGTGCTGAGACCTCTATTGTCTGGCCATGCCAGAGAAAGCGGAAAATATTAGAGCACTGTAGGGCGCGTAAATACACCTAATAGCATGATACAGCACTAAAGACAAAGGTATCACATCCTAAGCTATCCAATCGTAACATAACGAAACGTGACCTAACACAGCTTAACGTGCCGCGACCAGTATTGCTGCGCTCCCAGGATTGAAGCGGAACACACAAGTGGAGAGTAGGACGCAGAGAACCATATAATCGCAGTGCATATCGGAAAAGCCATAGTTACCCAGACCAAACCCAAACCAACGGAACATAACCAAACGTAGCCAAACACAAACTTACGTGCCGATACCGCCATTACTGCCCTTCCCAAATTTAAGCAGGTCCTACTAGAGCACAGCAGAGCGTAGCAATCCACCGAATAGCAGTGTACGGCACAAAGGGTGAAACTACCCATACTAAACCTTGCCTGACCCTACCTAACCGAACATAACATGACTCAACATTACGTGCAGCGGACACAGTTTCTGGCACTCACAGAACCAAGCAGATAGCACTAGAGCACTCTATGGCGCAGAAATCCACCTAATAGCAAACTATGGAAATAATGTCAAGTCTATGCTCTCCTAGCCTTACCAATCGCGATATGACAAAAGTCACCAATCTAAACCTAAAGTGCCGCGACCTCTGTTGCTGGCCACACCAGTGCCAAGCAGAACACATTAGTAGAAAGTTGAACGCTGATGTCCATATAATCGCAGAGTATATCAGAAAAGTCAAAGCTACCCAAACGTATCCCAAACCAACCGTAACATGACCACACGTTACATAACACAAACTAACGTGCCGAGACCGCCATAGTTGCCCTCCCCGGGGGCAAGCTGTTCATACTAGAGCACTGTAGAGCACAGAACTCCACCGAATTGCAGTGTACAGCACAAATGTTACAGCTATCCTAATCAAACATTGCCTAACACAATCAAGCCGAACGTAACCTGGCCCAACGTATCGTGTCGAGACAACTATTGCTGTCCTTCGCAGAGGCAAGCTGAAAATACTAAAGCACTCTAGGGAGTAGAAATCCACCTAACAGCAGACTATACCACTAAGGTCGAAGCTATCCCCTCCTAACCAGAAGAATCGTAAAATGACCAAACGTATCCTAACTTACAATAAAGTGACGCGACCACAATTACTGGCCACCCCAGAGACAAGCAGGATGTACTAGAGCTCATTAGAGCGCAGAAATCCAACGAATAGCAGTGTACAGCACAGAAGATGGACTTACACTGACTAAACTTAGCCTAACCGAACCTAACGGAACGCAACATGACAAAACATAACGTGCCGAGACCACTATTGCTGGCCCTCCCAGAGGCAAGCTGAAAAATATTAAAGCACTGTAGGGAGCAGAAATCCACCTACTAGCAGACTATAGCACTAAAGTCAAAGCAATCCTCTCGTAACCAAGCCAAACTTGAAATAACCAAACGTATCCTAACACAAATTAACTTGCCGCGAACACTTTGGCTGACCTACACAGAGTCAAGAGGAACACATTAGTGGAAAGTAGGACACAGAAGTCCATATAGTCGCAGAGTATATCAGAAAAGTCACGGTTACCCATACCCAACCCAAACCAACAGAACGTAACCAAACACAGCCTAACACAAACTTACGTTCAGATACCGCTATTTCTGCCCTTCCCAGATTTAAGCAGGACCTGCTAGAGCACAGTAGAGCTCTGAAATCCATCGAGTAGCAGTCTGCAGCATAAAGGCTAAAGCTATCATAACCAAACATTGCCTAACCCTACCTAGCCTAACGTAATCTGACTCAGTGTAACTCGCCGAGACCACTATTGTTGGCCCTCCTAGAGCCAAGCTGAAAACTTTAAAGCACTGTAGGGGGCAGAAATCTTCCTAATAGCAGTCTATAGCTCTAAAATCAAAGCTATCCTATCGTAACCTTAACAAACGTAACATAACAAAACGTTATCTGTCTCGGACTGACGTGCCGAGACCACTATTCCTGGCCTCTACAGTGCCAAGCAGAACTCTACTTCAGCAGAGCGCAGACGTGCGCCGAAATACATCCTATACCACGAAAGGCAAATATTCCATAACTAACCAGAACTAACATGGACAGACCAAACGTTGCCTAACTCAACCTAACGTGCCGAGACCACAATTGCTGGCCTCCCCAGAGTCTATCGGAGCACAGTAGAACAATGAAGGGAGCAGAAGTGCCCCGATTGGAGGTTTATGGCACAAAAGTCGAAGAGAGTCTATGCTAACCTAACCAAGAGTAACATCACCAAACGCGGACTAACACTACCTATTGCGCCATGAACGCAATTGCTCGCATTCCGCGGGTCATGAATAGTATGGTAGAGGAACGTAGACCGTAGAAATCCAACTAATAGCAATGTCTAACATTGATGACGAAGCCATCCTTACCAAACGTAGCCCAACCTGACCTAACCAAACGTAATCTAACTAAACTGACGTGCCTACACCACTATTGCTGATCTCCTCAGAGCCAAGCAGAATATACTAGAATGAAGTAGAGCGCAGAAACTCGCCGCATTGAAGTGTATAGCACGAAAGTCATAGCCATCCCTCCCTAACACAGTCATGCATAATACAACCAAACGTAACCTAACTCAGCCTAACGTGCCTAGACGAGGATTGCTGTCATCTGCAGCGCCAAGCAGAGCACATTAGAGCACAGTTGATCGCAGAAACCCACCGAATAGCAGAGCATGTCACAAAAGTCGAAGCAAGCCTCTCCAAACCTGATCAAACGTAATATAAGCAGACTTAACTTAACACAACCTTACGTTACGCGACCGCTATTGCTGGTCACGCGAGTGCTAAGCGGAGTAGAGGAGAGCAGTGTAGAACGCTGAAATCATCCGAGCAGCGGTGTATAGCACAAAAGTCAAAGCTATCACCACTTACCCTAGCCGATCGTAACGTAACCAAACGTGACATAACACAACCTATCGTGCCGCGACCGCAATTGTTGGCCTCCTCAGAGTCGGATAAGAATGGCAGTTTATGGCACGAAAGTCAAAGCTAGCCTAGTCTCACATAGCCAAACGTGGCATAACCAAACGTACCGTAACGCAAACTGCCGCGCCTAGACCACTATTACCGAGCTCCCAGAGCATGGCAGAATATATAAGGGCACAGTAGAGCGCAGAGTTACACCGTATAGCAGTTTATAGCACAAAAAATCAAGCCATTCTTTCCTAACCTAACAAATCTAAAAATAAACAAACGCAACAAACCTCAAGATAACTAGCAGCGGCCACTATTGCTGGTCTCCCCAAACACGAGGAGAGAATAGTAGATCAAAGTAGAGTGCAGAATTCCTCATAATAAAAGTTTATGACACGAAAGTGAAAGCTACCCTTACCTAGCGCAACGTAACCTAACACAGCCGAACGTATTTTACATCAACCTGACTTGCCGCGACCACTATTACTGGCATGCCGATAGTCGAGCCGAGTATAGTAGATCTATGTAGAGCGCAGGAATCAAAAGGAGAGCAGTGTATAGCACGGATGCCTAAACTATCCTGTCCTATCATAACCAAACGTAACATAGCCAAACGCCACATATCTCAAACTAACGTGCCGAAAGCACTACTGCTGACCTCCCCATAGCCAAGCAGAGCATATTAGTGCACAGTAGAGCGCAAGAAACATCGGTACAGCAGTGTATAGCACAAGAGTCAAAGCTATCATATCCAAACCTGACCAAACGTAACGTAGCCAAATGCACCATAACATAACCTAACATGCCGAGACCAGTATTGCTGGCCTCCTCGGAGCCAAGAAGAGTCTACTGGAGAACAGTAGATCACATAAGTCCGCCGATTAGCGGTATGCAGCATAAGAGTCAAAGCTATCCTAACATAACATGTCCTTTACCAAACCCGCCATTACCACATTATTGACATTACCAAACCCGCCATAACAAAACGTGACATGCCACAACCAATATTTCTCTCCTCCCGAGAGACGTGCAGAGCATAGTAGCGCAGAGCAGAGCGCAGAAAGCCACTAAATCGCAACGTATTGCACAATAGTCAAAGATTTTCTAACTTAACCGGGCATAAGCAAACATAACCAAACGTAGAATAACTAAACCTAACGAGAATAGACCTTTATCACTCGTTACCCCAATGCCAATCAGAACAGATTAGAGCAACGTAGAGCGCAGAAGTCCACCGAATGGCACAAAGGTCTATGGTATCCTATCCTAACCTAACCAAACGTGACCCTACCAAACGTAACCATAGTCCTCCTAACGTGCCGAGACCTCTGTTGCTGCCACCCACAGTGCCGAGCAGAACATATTAGTGGAGAGTGGAGCGCAGGAGTCCATACAATCGCAGTTCATAGCTCAATAGTCAAAGATACCCTATCCTAACGTTGTCAAACGTAAATTAACCGAACGCTCCTTAACTCAAGCTAACGTGCCGTGGCCACTACAGCTTGCATCCCCAGAGCCAAGCAGGATATACTAAAGCAGAGTACAGAGCAGTACTCGACCACATTGCAGTGCCTAGCACAAGAGTCGAATATATCCTAACCAAACCTGTCCTAGCCTAACCTAACCGAACGGAGCCTAACTGAACGTAACGTGCCGAAAATACTATTTCTGGACTCCCCAGAGGCAAGCATAGCATAGTAGAACAATATAGGGCGGAGAGATCCACCGAATTGCGGTGTATAGCGTAAAAGTCGAAGCTACCCTATCATAATCTGACCAAACGTAGCCCAACCAAAAGTTATGTATCTCATCCTAACGTGCAGAAACCACTATTGCTACCCCCCATAGCAAAGCAGAACATACTAGAGCCGAGTAGATCGCCGTAGTCCGCCGAAAGCAGTTTACACGCCGAAAGTCAAGGCTATCCGTACCTAACAAATGCTAGTGTAACCTAGCCAAACGTAGCCCAACTCTACCTAACGTGTCGAGACCACCACTACTGACCGACCACGTGGCGAGCAGAGTGCACTGGAGAACAGTAGAGCGCACAAAGTCAGCAAACAGCAATGTATAGCACAAAAGTCAAACATGTCGTGACCTAACCAGGCCAAACCTAACCTATACAAACTTATAATAACTGGTCCTAACGTGCCTAGAACACTATTGTTGGCTTCCCCAGAGGCAAGCAGCAGATGATAGAACACAGTAGAGCACACTGTTCCATAGGATGGCAGTGTATAGCCCGATGGTCAAAGATAGCCTAACCTGTCACAGACAAACCTAGCCTAACCGAACGTAACGTAACACAACCTAACTAGCCGCGGCCACCTTTTCTGGTGTTCCCATAGCGAAGAAAGAAATATAAGATAGCAGTTGAGCGCAGAAGTTCACCGAGTAGCAGTGTACAGCACATGATTCTTAGCTGTCCTCTCCTAACATGTCCAAGCGTGGCCTAACCAAACGTAACGTAACGCAACCATACGTGGCACGACCACCATTGCTTGAATCCCCAGGGACAAGCAGAGCACGGTAGACCACAGTAGAGCGCAGAAAACCACAAAACTGCGATGTAGAGCTCAAAGGTCAGATATATCCCAACACGTCATGACCTAACCAAACATAACCGAACATAGAATGGCAGAAACTGACGTGCATCCACCGCTATTGCTAGCCATACCAGAGCGAGCAGAGTATATTAGAGAACAGTAGATCGCGGAGGTCCACCGACAAGCAGTCTATTCCTCGCAATCCAAACCTGTCCAAACATAAACCAAGCAAACTTAGCCCAACCAAACCTAGCCTGAAAAAACCTAGCGACCCGGGACTACCATGACTAGCCTCTGCACAGTAGAGCAGATTAAAGTAGAGCAATGTAGAGCGCGGAAATCCACCGTAAAGCGGATTATACCACAAAAGTCAAAGCTAACCCAGCCTAACCTAACCACACATAACATAGCCGAACGTAACCTATCTTAAGCTAACGTGCCGAGACCACTATTTCTGACCACCAGAGCATACTAGAATATACTAGAGCAGTGTAGTGTGCAGAAGTCCGCCGCATTGCAGCGCAAAACACAAAAGTCAAGGTTACCCTAACATAACCTTTCCTAACCTACCCTAACCGACCTACCCTAACTAAACGTTACGTGCCGAGATTACTGTTCCTGGACTCCCCAGAGGCAGACAGAGCATACTAGAGCAATGTAGGGCGCAGAGATCCACCGAGTAGCGGTGTATATCATAAAAGTCGAAGCTACACTATCATAACCTAACCAGTCGTAATATTTGCAAACGTAGCCTAGCAAAGATTGTTGTGTCACGGCCGCTATTGCTAATCAATCCAGAGCGCATAAGTAGCGCATATGTAGAGCGCATAAAGACACCAAACAGCAATGTACAGCACGAAGGTCAAGCATATCCTGACCTAATATAGCATAACGTAACCTGAACAAGCGTAGCGTAACTCAACCTAACGTGCCGCCACCACTATTGCCGGCCTCCTGAGAGTCGGACAGAGAATACCAGAGTAATGCACCGAATAGCCGTGTATGACACAAAGTCAGAGCCATCCTAGCCAAACGTAACTTAACCTAACCTAACCAAACGTAACGTAACCCCACCAATCGTGCCACGACCGCTATTGCTGGCCTCACCAGGGTCGGGCGGATTATTGTAGAGCAGTGCAGAGCGCTGAAATCCACCGAAATGCGGTTTATAGCACAAAAGTCAAAGCTAAGCTATCCTAACATAGCCAAACGTAACATAGGCGGACTTAACGTAACCCAAATTGACGTGCTACGACCGCTACTGCTGGCCACGCGAGAGATAAACAGAGCATAGCGGAGCAATGTGGAACGCTGAAATCGTCCGAATAGCAGTGCATAGCACAAGAGTCAAAGCTATCCTGACCAATTCTAACCAAGCCTATCCCAACCAAGCGTTACATAACAAAACCTAACGAGCCGGAAGCACTATTCCTCGCGCCCGCAGAGACAAGCATAGTGTGGTAGCACACAGGAGAACGCAGAAGTCCACAGAATGGCAGTGTGCGGCACAAAAGTCAAAGATACCCTAACCTAACGCAACGCAACCTAACCAAACCGAACGTAATCCAAATCAAACTAACGTGCAGCGACCACTATGCAGGACTGGCCAGTGCCAAGCAGAGCATATTCGAGCACACTAGAGCAGAGAAATCCACCGAAAATCAGTTTATAGCATGAAAGTCAAATCCATCCTGACCAAACTTAACCCAACTAAATCTAACCGAACGCAACCTATCTCATCATTACGTGCAGTGACCGCCATTGCTAGCCTCCCTACGCCAAGCTGAACACTCTGGGATGCCGTAGAACGCTGAAATCCACCGAATAGCAGAATACAGCTGAATAGTCAAACCTACAACCTCCTAGCCTATCCAAACGTAACATTACCAAACGCAACCTGACACAAACTGGAGTGCAGCGACCACGATTGCAGGCATCCACAGAGACAAGCAGAACAAACTAGTGGACAGTGCTCCTAACATGTCCAAGCGTGGCCTAACCAAACGTAGGATAGCTCAACATAAACTGTAGCGACCACTATTGCCTGACTCTCAAGGGCCAAACGGAATATACTGGCGCACATCAGAGCGCAGAATGCCACCAAACAGAAGTGTAGAGCACAAAAGTCAAAGATAACCGTACCTAACCACACCGAAACTAACATAATCAAAGGTTGGGTAGCTGAGCCTATCGAGACCAGACCTCTATTGCTGGCCTCTCCGAAGCAGATCAGAGCATATTACAGCACAGTAGTGTGCAGAGATCCATCAAATAGCTATGAGTAGTACAAAAGTCAAAGTCATCCTAGCCAAACGTAATATAACCTAACATAACCAAATGCAAGCTTACTAAAACAATCGTGCCACGGCCGCTATTGCTGGTCTCCTCAAAGTCCAGCAGAGTAAAGCAGAGGAACGTGGAACACGGAAATCCGCCGAATAGCAGTGTATTGCACAAAAGACAAAGTTATCCTATAATAACCTGACCAAGTGTAACATAACCAAACGAGCATAACCCAGCATAACGTGCCTACAAGTAATCGTGCCACGGCCGCTATTGCTGGTCTCCTCAAAGTCCAGCAGAGTAAAGCAGAGGAACGTGGAACACGGAAATCCGCCGAATAGCAGTGTATTGCACAAAAGTCAAAGTTATCCTATCATAACCTGATCAAGTGTAACATAACCAAACGAGCATAACCCAGCATAACGTGCCTACAACACAATTTCTGACCTCATCGGGGCAAGGCAGAACATATTAAAGCACTGTAGAGCGCAGAATTCCACCGAATTGGAGTGTATAGCAAAGAAGCTGAAGCCTCCCTTTCCTAACCTAATATTTCGTAACGTAACCAATCGTAACATAAATCAAAATAACGTGCCTCGACGACTACTGCCCACCTCCTCAGATTCGGGCAGAGTATAGTAGAGCACAGTGGGGCGCAGAATACCACCGAATAGTTGCGTAGAGCGCAAAAGTTAAAACTGTCCTGGCCGGACATTTCCTAGCACAAGCTAACCAAACGTAACTTGAATCAACATAACGTGGCGAGACCACTGTTGCTGGCCTTCCCAAAGCCGAGCTGAAAATATTAAACCCTGTAGGGGGCAGAAATCCACCTAGCAACAAACTATAGCACTAAAGTCAAGGCTATCCTCTCCTAACCTAACCAACCGTAAAATAACCAAACGTAACATAACTTATCCTAACGCGCCGAGACCACTATTATTGCTCTCCTCAGGGACAAGCAGGGCACACTAAAGCGAAGTAGAGCGAAGAAATCCACCGACTTGCAGTGTACAGCACAAAAGTTGAAACTATCCTGACAGACTTAGCCTAACCCAACGCAAGAGAACGTAACCTGCCACAACATAACGAGCCGAGGCCACTATTTCATGTCTTCCCAGACGCAAGCAGAAAGTGTTAAAGCACTGTAGAGAGAGGAAGTCCACCTAATAGCATACAATGGCATTAAAGTCGAAGTCATCCTCTCGTAACTTAACCAACCGCGTCACAAACAAGCATATCCTAACTCAACCTATCGTGCCGCGACCGCTATTGCTGACCGACCCAGTGTCAAGCGGAACACACTAGCGGAAAGTAGAACGCAGAAGTCAATTTAATCGCAGTGTATATCAGAAATGTTAAAGCTTCCCACGCCTAACCCAAACCAACAGGACATAGCCAAACATAGCCTGACTCAACGTATCGTGCCTAGACCGCTATTGTTGCCCTCCCCAGAGCCAAGCAGGACGTACTAGAGCATAGTGGAGCGCAGAGATCCACCGAATAGCAGTGTACAACACAAAAGTTAAAGCTATCCTGACCGAATATTGCCTAACCCAACCTAACCGGTTGGTTAGGTTTGGTAACCTAACCAAACCAACGTGCCTATGTCACCATTGCTCATCTACCCAGAGGAAAGCATAACACATTAGAGCACAGTAGTGCGCAGAAATAAAACAGACAGCAGTGTATGGCACAAAAGTATAAGCCATCCTATCCTAGCCTAGCCAAACGTATCATAGCCAAGCGCAACGTATCTCAGCCTAACGTGCCGAGAGCACCACTGCTGGCCTCCCCATTGCCAAGCAGAGCTTATTAGAACTCAGTA
>NW_016921666.1:0-1078 GCF_001483705.2 Eufriesea mexicana | reverse complement strand
ACAGTGGTGGCCTGCATTAGTGGCCACGGCACGTTATGCTGATTCAGGTTACATTCGCTTAGGTTGGGTTAGGCTAAGTTTGTTCAGGATGCATTTAGCTTTTGTGCTGCAAACTGCTATTCGATGGATTACCGCGATCTACAGTGCTCTGGTATGACCTGCTTGGCTCTCGGTAGGGCAGCAATAGCGGTCTCGGTACGTTACGCTGAGTTAGTCTATGTTTGGCTATGTTCTCTGAATCCGGGTTAGGCCATGGTCGCTTTGACGTTTCTGATATACACTGCGATTCTGTGGATTTCTGCCTTCTACTCTCCACTAGTGTGCTCTGCATGACCTTTGGAAGGCCAGCAATAGTGGTCGCGGCATATTAGGTTGAGTTACATTATGTTCGGTTACGTTAGGAGAGGATAGCTTGGACTTTAGGGCAATAATCTGCTGTTAGGCGGATTCCTGCTCCCTTCAGTTCTTCAATATGCTCAGCTTGGTGATGGGGAGGCCAGCGATAGAGATCTCGGCACGTTAGGTCGAGTTATGTTACGCTTGGTTATGCTAGGTTTGGACAGGTTTGGTCAGGACATCCTCGCCTTTTGTGCTGTTCAATGCAATGCGATGGGTTTCTGCGCACTACTGTGCTCTGGTACATTCTGCTTGCCTCTGTGGAGGCCGACAATAATGGTCACGTCTTGTTAGGTCGAGCCAGGCTGCGTTTGAATGTGTCGCGTTTGGCTAGGTTGGGCTGGCTGCTTTGACTTTTGTGCTAAGCACAGCGATGCGGCGGATTTCTGCGCCCTGCTGTGCTCTAGTATATACTGCTTGGACCTGTGGAGACAAGCAACAGTGCCGCGGAACGTTATGATTCATTAGGCTACATTATGTTTGGTTACGTTCGCTGGGGTCAGGTTAGTCAAGCTTTGACTTTTCTGCCCTACGCTGCGAGTATATAGATCTCTGTGCTCTACTCTCATATGGTATGTTCTGCTTGGCTCTGCGGACGCCAGAAAGAGTGATTGCGGCTCATTATGATCAGTTAGGTTACGTTGGGATGTGTTACGGTTGGTTTGGTTGGGATAGGATACAT
>NW_016921665.1:0-1042 GCF_001483705.2 Eufriesea mexicana | reverse complement strand
TCTGGGGAGGCAAGCTATGGTGGCCTTGGCGCGTTAGGTTGTGCTAGGTTACGTTTGCTTCGGCTAGAATCGGATAGCTTGGACCTTTGTATATGCACTGCTATGCGGTCGATTTCCGCGCTCTACTGCGCTCTGATACGCTCTGCTAGTCACTGGGTGGACTGCAATAATGTTCGTGGCACGCTTGGTAGTGATATGTTACGCTTGGCTTGGCTTGGCTAGGATAGGTTTGGTTAGGATAGCTTTGCTTTTTGTGCTATACACTTCTGTTCGGTCGATATCAACGCTCTGCATTGTTCTACTAGTATCTGCATGCTCTGGAGACTCCAGCGATAGCAGTCGTGGCACATTTGGATTGATTATGTTACGTTCGGTTAGGTTAAGTTTGAATAGAATGGCTTTGACTTATGTGATATATGCGGCTGTTCGGTGGATTTCTGCGCTGTACTGTGCTCTAGTATGTTCTGCTTGGCTATTGGGAGGCCAGCAGTATTGGCCTCGGCACGTCTGTCAGAGATATGTTGCGTTCGGTTATGTTACGTCCAGTTATGTTCGGATAGGGTAGCTAAGTCTCTAGTGCTGTGCACCACTAATCGGTGGATTCATGCGCACCATAGTGCTCCTGTATACGCTGCTCGACTCTCGGGTGGCCAGCAATAGAGGTCTCTTCGTTTTAGGTTTATATATTCTACGATTGGGTACGATATGTTAGGTCTGGTTAGGTAAGGGTATCCTTGAATTGAGTGCAGCACATTGCCCTTTGATGGCTTTCTGCGCTCTACCCGGCTCAACTATACTCTGCTATAATCTGGGGAGGCCAGCCATAGTGGTCGTGGGACTATAGGTCTTGTTAGCGTACGTACATTGATGTTACGATTGGTTATGTAAGGATAGGTTAGCTTTGACTTTTGTAATACACACCAATACTCTGTGGATTTCTACGCCCTACACTGCTCTGCAAAACTGTTCGACACTGGGTGGCCAGTAATAGTGGTTTTCGCACGTCTGGTTGTGTCATGCTACGTTCGGTTAGGATACGTTT
>NW_016921664.1:0-441 GCF_001483705.2 Eufriesea mexicana | reverse complement strand
TTATTGCATTGAGAACGTTAGGTGACCTATTCATCAAACTATTGTAAGCTATAGATTTTGAATGGACCTATTCTATGGTAAGCAGATGTCTATACATACCACTGAATTGAGGACGTTAGATGGTAATCTGTTCACCAAATTATAGCAGGTTATAGTTTTTGAATAGACTTATTCTATTGTAAGTAGATGGCTATACCTACCATTGGATTGAGAACGTTAGATGATATATTCATCGAGTTATAACATGTTATGAATTTTTAATAGACTTATTCAATGGTAAGTAGACGGCTATACCTACCATTGGATTGTGAACATTAGGTGATCTATTCATCAAACTATAGCAGGTTATAGATTTTGAATAGACTTATTCTATGAAAGACGGATGGCTATATTTACCATTGGATTGAGAACGTTAGATGATCTATTCATCAAACTAGAGCA
>NW_016921663.1:0-238 GCF_001483705.2 Eufriesea mexicana | reverse complement strand
AATACAGGTCGCGGCATGTTAGGTTGGCATTGGTTACGTTTGGTTAGGTTAGGATTGCTTGGGATCGGTTAACATAGCTTCGTCATATGCACTCAACACCGATATTCTATGGAATTCTGTGCTATACTGTGCTCCATCATATTCTGATTATCTCCGGAGAAGACAGCAGCATTTTTCGCGGCACGTTTGTTTGTGTTATGTTTCGTTTGGTTATGTTAGGTTCGGTAGTGTTTCGTCA
>NW_016921662.1:0-1227 GCF_001483705.2 Eufriesea mexicana | reverse complement strand
AGTGCCGTGACCACCCTTCCATGCGCCCTTGGCGCGCCTTCCTTTGGCAAGGATGTGACGATATCTGAGTGTGCGTGAGGTCACGGATTTTGCCACAGGTTACAGTATTCATCCAGGTCCGAAGCGTCGGTAGCTTTTTACCTTCGGAATGTCCCTTCGGAATTACCGAATGCGTCGGTAGCTTTTTACCCTCGGAATGTCCCTTCGGAATTACCGAAGTTTATAACACGTCTTTTGGCTATCGAGCGTGGACGAAATTAACCTCTTAGGTACGACGAGCCACTATAGTGGCTTTCAGAAATTTCATTTCTCTGAACGACGCGCAATAATTGTAGCCCACTTGCTCACTGTTTAGATTAAATGAGCCGTTTATTTTGAAAGTGGCCTAAGTCCATTTGTCAATTATTTCCGGTTGCCCGTGGTTACATGTACTTCAAGTTATCTATCAATAAAGTATTTGAGGTTACTTATATTCCGAATAAATACGATAATTTTGGACACATAAGTTTTCAGAGTTAGTTCAATAATTGAGCCGTTTATTTTGAAAGTGGCCTAAATCCATTTATACTTAAATTGAGATACTCATCATTTATAATGTCCCAAGGCAGTGATGAAGGTAATTTTAATTAATTAGCATTTAACAAGTTAACCTCAGTTTTTGGACAATTGCTTTAGTTTAATAATCAGTACGTTTAATTAATGCAGTTAAAAAAAATTTACGCAATATACATACAGTTAAATATGAAACATAAAATTTAATATTAAATTTTAGAAATTATTTCACCCATGGGGAAGAAGAAAACGACCGGAACATTGTGATTACTTCAAATCCCTTTCACACACACAAAATGTAGATGAGCAGTAAATTGTTTTGTAATTAATGTGATTAAAAAATGTTTTGAATCGCATAAATTATGTTTTTGAAGTGTTGTAAAGGTATATAAAATAAATTGAGTATTGTTTTTTTTCAATTTGAAGCATCTTAAATTATGTTAAATGGACTTAGGCATCTTCAAATTTTATAAGGAAACTTGTTGTTAATTTTGAAAGTGGCCTAACACCATTCTTGGTAAGAAAACGCATATTATTCACTTAATAATTGTCATTATTTTAATAGGAACTATAAATTTAACTCCTTTAGATACACTTAAGCAGTATGAGTCATTAGTATCCTGTACGTATATTTTTAATTGAAACACAAACCCTTAAATATCTCTATTTAAGTAT
>NW_016921661.1:310-877 GCF_001483705.2 Eufriesea mexicana | reverse complement strand
TTCCTTGCATTAGTAAGGAGGAAAGACATTTTTGTCGTGCTATATCCACTGCAATGCTGTAGAATCTGGGTGGAGAATCCAATTTCATTGACGGTATCGACTAATATTGTGGTGAGCTATCTTTCTTGCTTAAATAAGGAGAATAGATTCGGTTGGCGTGCTATAGGCATCGCAATGCTACAGAATCTTCAAGGAAAATTCAATTTTACTGACATTTTTGACTGATATCGTGGTGAGCTAACTTTTACATTTTCGACTAATATCGTGGTGAGCTAACTTTCTTGCATAGACAAGGAAGAAAGATACTATTGGCGAGCTGTAGCCTTGCAATGCTTTAGAATCTGGCTGAAAAACTCAATTTTATTGACATTATCCACTAATATCGTGGTGAGCTACCTTCCTTGCGTAAGTAAGGAGGAAAGATACTCTTTGAGTGCAATAGAAATTGCATTGATATAGAATGAGGCTGAAAATACAATTTTGTTGACATTTTCGACTACTATACTGGTTAGCTAACTTTCTGGCATAATTAAGGAAGAAAGATTATATTGGCGTGCTATAGCCATT
>NW_016921661.1:0-288 GCF_001483705.2 Eufriesea mexicana | reverse complement strand
GCTGGAAAATTCAATTTTATTGACGTTTTCGAATAATACCATGGTGAGCTATCATCCTTCCATTAGTAAGGAGGAAAGATACTTTTGGCGTGCTATATCCACTGCAAAGATG
Organism: Eufriesea mexicana; assembly: GCF_001483705.2. NCBI lineage: Eukaryota > Metazoa > Arthropoda > Insecta > Hymenoptera > Apidae > Eufriesea > Eufriesea mexicana. The sequence continues at coordinate 176 of NW_016921661.1, read as the reverse complement.
TTGAATCTGGCTGGAAAATCCAATTTTATTGACATTTTGAGCTAATATCGCTGTGAGTTAACTTTCTTGCATAAATAAGGAGGAAAGGGTCTATTGGCGTGCTATAGGCCTTTCAAAGCTATAGGATCTTCCTGGAAAATTAAATTTTATTGATATTTTCGACTAATATCATGGTG
>NW_016921660.1:0-579 GCF_001483705.2 Eufriesea mexicana | reverse complement strand
CGCTTTGCAGTGTATGGCACAATAGTCACGGACATCTAAGCCTCACCCGAACAAATCTAAGCAAAGCAAACGTAGCCTAACTCAACCTATCACGCCGAGAACATTGCTGCTGCCCTCCCCAGAGCCAAGTAGAAAATATTAGTGCACAGTAGAGCGTAGAAAACAATGCAACAGCATTGTATAGCACAAATGACAAAGACATCCTGTCCTATCCTAACCGCAAGTAACGTAACCCAACGTAACCTATCTCACTCTAACGTGACGAGTCGTCTATTGCTACCATCCAGAGAGCCATTCAGCACATATTTGAAAAGACCTGAGCGCAGAAATCCACCGAATAGCAGTGTATTGCACAAAAGTCGAATATATCCGAACCCTACCTGAACTAACCCAACCTATCGAAACGTAGCCTAACCCTGTATAACGCGCCGAGACAGCTACTGCTGCGCCCCTCCCGCCCCCAGACGCAAGTAGAACATACTGTAGCACACCAGAGCGCGGAAAACCACGCAATAACAGTGTATAGCACAAAAGTCGTAGATATCCTTACATAAGCTGCGCTACCCAAGTCCAGCCAAT
>NW_016921659.1:1275-1568 GCF_001483705.2 Eufriesea mexicana | reverse complement strand
TTAGCTCAGCGCGATAACATTAGAAAATGCTAATAAAATTGAATTTTCCGGTCAGATTATATAGTATTGCAATGGCTATATCATGCCAATAGAATCTTTCCTCCATATTTATGCAACAAAATTAGCTCACCACGATATTAGTTGAAAATGTCAATAAAATTTAAATCTCCAGTCAGATTACATAGCATTGCAGTGGTAATGGCATGCCAATAGTATCTCTCCTCCTTATTTATGCAACAGAATTAGCTCACCACGTTATTAGTCGAAAATGTCAATAAAATTGCAATTCCCAG
>NW_016921659.1:0-1053 GCF_001483705.2 Eufriesea mexicana | reverse complement strand
ATTCGTCGAAAATGTCAACAAAATTGAATTTTCCAGTCAGATTCTATAGCATTGCAATGGCTATAGCATAACAATTGAATCTTACCTCCTTATTTATGCAACAAATTTAGCTCAGCGCGATATCATTAGAAAATGCTAATAAAATTGAATTTTCCGGTCAGATTATATAGTATTGCAATGGCTATATCATGCCAATAGAATCTTACCTCCTTATTTATGCAACAAATTTAGCTCAGCGCGATAACATTAGAAAATGCTAATAAAATTGAATTTTCCGGTCAGATTATATAGTATTGCAATGGCTATATCATGCCAATAGAATCTTTCCTCCTTATTTATGCAACAAAATTAGCTCACCACGATATTAGTTGAAAATGTAAATAAAATTTAAATTTCCAGTCAGATTACATAGCATTGCAGTGGCAATGGCATGCCAATAGTATCTCTCCTTATTTATGCAACAGAATGAGCTCACCACGTTATTAGTCGAAAATGTCAATAAAATTGCATTTCCCAGTCAGATTATTTAGCATTGCAATGGACATACCATGCCAATAGAATATTTCCTCCTTATTTATGCAACAATACTAGCTCACCAAAATAGCAGTCGAAAATGTCAACAAAATTGAATTTGCCAGTCAGATTATATAGCATTGCAATGGCAATGGCATGCCAATAGTATCTCTCCTTATTTATGCAACAATACTAGCTCACCAAAATAGCAGTCGAAAATGTCAACAAAATTGAATTTGCCAGTCAGATTATATAGCATTGCAATGGCAATGGCATGCCAATAGTATCTCTCCTTATTTATGCAACAATACTAGCTCACCAAAATAGCAGTCGAAAATGTCAACAAAATTGAATTTGCCAGTCAGATTATATAGCATTGCAATGGCAATGGCATGCCAATAGCATCCTTCCTCCTTAATTGTGCAACAAAACTAGCACACCACGATATTAGTCGAAAATGTCAATAAAATTGAATTCTCCAGTAAGATTCTACATCACTGTAATGGCTATAGCACGCAAATAGTATTTTTCCTCCTCATT
>NW_016921658.1:335-1404 GCF_001483705.2 Eufriesea mexicana | reverse complement strand
AAATATTCTAATAGAAAAATACAATTGCATAATATGTCATTCAAAGATAATATACAATACATGAAAGCCTATGTTCCTTACAACTGTGGTGGGAACATAATTCTGCTTACTACAGTACGATGCATCGCCAATGGCCAATTATAAAACAATAAACTACTGACAATTACCCAAAACATTGAAAAAGTTTACTATAGGCATAGAATACGACCCATGATACTTCTCATGATACGTAATAACTGAAAACTATTTGTGTCACAATTATTATTTATAGCGAAAAAGTAAATAGTTTCAAAGTATGTATTCCCTATTTTGATCCAAAGATTACCTGCATTCATTTAAATAAAAATGAATTAACATTTAATAAGATAAACGATTAAAAAACGTCGAATATTAAATATATTATTTGAACAAATTAATTTATCATACTTATTTCTGCGTAGCTAGATTTCCCATATAAAAAGCTGCACTTTGCATAAAAGAATTTGACTCTAACCCTTTCAGTTCTCGAAATATTCCAAAAATATGCTTTCAATCCCTCCCATTAAGGACCGATTTTACCTCTTCAATATGAACAATGGCCGAGAAAAAAAAAATACGCGTTAAATATTTTTTTTAAAACTATCTCTCACGTAAATTTCATCAAAATGGGCGTGTATGGGTTGAGTATATCCCTTGTTAGCCTAAATTAACCACTCCTGGAGATGGTGTAATTTTATAGTGGCCACTAAGCGGTGGAACTTTGGGAAGATCGCGGATGTATTCTGCAAGTGTGTTGACCTCCTAATCATCCGTTAAGAGTGAAGTTGCTATCAGCCTAAGCGTGCTCCTCGAATCTGGCAGATGTGACAAGTCTTGCAAGGTAAAGACTAAATTGAAAAGACTAACTCTATATATATTTGTAGAGTCACACAGTCTCTACTCGCTGGAGAGTACCTCGGAATACTCAGATTCACTGCAGTCTGTATTTTCTATTCGATTCTCAATAACGCGTAACTCTCGCAATCACAACTCTCGGTCTCAACTCTCTCATGGACTACCTCAACTCTCTAATGACTATCTCAAAACTCTC
>NW_016921658.1:0-231 GCF_001483705.2 Eufriesea mexicana | reverse complement strand
GGTTAGGCTCTCCGAAGGGTCACCCACGCGGGGACCCTTCCCGAGAGGTGCCCACGGACGCGTCACCCCCGGTTTACAATGGGGAAAACCGGGGTTGAGCGAGGCTACCTCACGTGGCCTGGCCCCAACTTCCCCAGGCTCGTCTGGCCACCAGACGCTAACGGAGTTTCTATACCTGGGGAAGTCAAAAAATATCCTACATATTATTTGTATATAATTTGAATATATCGG
>NW_016921657.1:0-1108 GCF_001483705.2 Eufriesea mexicana | reverse complement strand
TATGGATGGATAGAGGTATGGATGGTCGGATGTACGGATGAATGGATGTACGGAAGAATGGATCTATGTATGGATGGATGTTTGGATGTATGAATGGATGGATGTATATATGTATGGATGGATATACGTATGGATGTATGGATTTATGGATGTATGGCTGTGTGGATGTATGGATGTATGGATGGTTGGATGTATCAGTGGTTGGATGTATGAATGGATGGATGTATATATGTATGGATGGATATACGTATGGATGTATGGATTTATGGATGTATGGCTGTGTGGATGTATGGATGTATGGATGGTTGGATGTATCAGTGGTTGGATGTATGAATGGATGGATGTATATATGTATGGATGGATATACGTATGGATGTATGGATTTATGGATGTATGGCTGTGTGGATGTATGGATGTATGGATGGTTGGATGTATCAGTGGTTGGATGTATGAATGGATGCACGCAAGGATGTGTGTATGGATGTTCGAGTGGATGTATGCATCGGTGTAAGTATCGATGTATGTAAGTATGTATCAATGGATGTATGTATGAATGAACGTATTGGTGTATGTTAGGATGTATGTATTGATGTCTCTATGGTTGCATGGATGGATGGTTGGATGGGTGGATGGATGTATGGACGAACGGATGTATGGATGGATTGAGGTATGGGTGCATGGTTGTATGTATGGATGGATATATGGATGTATGAATGGATGGATGTATATATGTATGGATGTATGGATTGATGGATGTATGGATGGACGGAGGTATGGATGGATGGACTTATGTATGTATGGATGTGTGGATGTAGAATGTATGTATGGATGGATGTATGGATGTTAGATGTATGGATCGATGGATGTATGGATGGGTGGTTGTATGGATGGATGGATGTATGGAAGGATGGGTGTATGGATGGACGGAAGTATGGATTCATTTCCGAAAGGTTGGATGTACGTATGGGTGGATAGATGTATGGATGGTCGGATGTACGGGTGAATGGATGTACGGAAGAATGGATGTATGTATGGATGGATGTTCGGATGTATGAATGTATTGATGTATATATGTATGGATGTATGGATTTATGGATGTATGGGTGTG
>NW_016921656.1:0-2641 GCF_001483705.2 Eufriesea mexicana | reverse complement strand
TTGTGCGGATGTATGTATTGATGTATGCATGGATGTACGTATGGATGTATGTACGGAAGTATGTATGTATGTATGTATGGATGCTTGTATGGATGTATGTATGGATGTATGTGTGGGTATATCTAAAGATGAATGTATGGAAGTATGTATGAATGAATGTATGACTGTATTTATGGATGTAGGCATTGATGCATGTGTGGATGTATAAATGAATGGATGGATTGGTGGTTGGACGTATGGTTGGATCGATGGATATATGGATGGGATGATGCACGGATTGATGGTTGTATGGAAGGATGGATGTATGTATGTATGGATGCGCGGGTGCATGAATCGATGGGTGGGTGATCTGAAGAGTGCGTGAAAGAATGGGTGGATGGACGGATGAACGGATTGAGGGATGGGTGTATGGATATATGCATGTATGGATTGAATGATGCATAGATGAATGTATGGATGTATGTATGGATGTACGAACGGATGGATGTATATATGTATGGATGTATGGATCGGTGGATATATGGATGGATGGAGGTATTGGATGGATGGATGGATGGATGTATGGATGGATAGATGTATGGGACGATGGATGTATGGATGCGTGTTTGTATGGATGGAATGGTGTATGGTGTGATGTATGTGTGGATGGGTGGATGTATGGATGGATGGATGTATGGATGAATGGCTGTATGTATGTATGGTGGTATGGATGTATGTATGTATGGATGTAGGAATGTATGGATGTACGAATACATGTATGCATGGATGTACTTATGTGTGGATGTATGTGTTTGATTGAAGTTTGAATGGATGTATGTATGGATGGATGGATGTATGGGTGGACGGACGTGTGTATGGTTCGTTGTATGGGTGGAAAGACATACGGATATGTGGATGTATGATTGTATATATGTATGTATGTATGGATTGATGAATGTATGGATGGATGGCCGTATTGAAGGATGGATGAATGGAGGGATAATTGTACGTGCGGATGGATGTATGGATGTGTGTATGGAGGGACGTATGCATGGATGTAGGTATGGACGTATGAATGGATGTTTGTATGGATGTATGAGCATATAAATGGATGGATGAATCGATGGGTGGACGCATGGATGAATGGTTTGCTGGATGGGTGGATGTACGGCTGTATGGATATGTGTATGGACGTATTTATGGCTGTATGTACGGATTTAAGTATGGATGTATGTGTGGGGGTATGCATGAATGTATGTATGTATGGTTGCATGGTTGGATGTATGGTTGTGTGTATGGATGTATGGATGGATTGATGGATTGGTGGATGGATGTATGGATGGATTGATGGATGTAAGGTTGTATGTATTTAAGGATGGGTGGATGGATAGATGTATGTATGGATGAATGTACGGATGTATGTTCGGATGTATGCATGGCTGTACGTATGTACGTTTGTATGGATGTATGTATCGATGTATGTATGGATGTATGTAAGCCTGCATGTATGGTAGTATGTATGGACGAATGTATGTGTGTGAAAGGATGTATTTATTGATGTATGTATGGATGTATGGACGGAAGGACGGATTGGTGGATGGATGTATGAATGGATGGATGTATGGATGGATGTATGGATGGATGTATGGATGTATATGCGTATGAACGTATGGATGGATAGATGTATCGTTGGATTGAGTTTCGGATGGATGGATTTATGGATATATGGATATGAGGATCTATGGATATGTGTATGTATGAATGTCTGGATGTACGGATGTATGGATATAAGGATGTATGGATGTGCGGATGTATGAATGTATAGATGTATGGATGTATATATGTATGGATGCATGCATGGATGTATGCATGTATCGATGAATGTATGGATGTGTGCATGGATGGATGGATTGGTGGATGGATGTATGGATGGAAGGTTGTATGGATCGATGGATGAACGTATGGATGTATGTAGAGAAGAATGTACGGATGTATGTATGGATGTATGTATGGATGGATGCATCTATGGGTGGATGTATGAATGGGTGGATGTATGTATGTATGGATGTATGTATGGATGGATGTATGGATGTATGTATGTTTGGACGGATGTATGGGTGGATGGACTTATGGATGCGTGCATGTATGGATTTTGGATGGATGGATGTATGTATGTATGAATGTATGTATGTATGGATATATGTATGTACGAATGTATGGATGTACGGAAGTACGGATGTATGGATGTATATATGTATGGATGTATGGATGGATGGATGGTTGTATTGATATATGCATGGAGGTATGGATGGACAGATGTATGGAAGAATGGATGTATGTATGGATGTATATATGTATGGATGTATGGATGGATGGATTTATGGAAGGATGGATGTATGGATGGATGGATTTATGGAAGGATGGATGTATGGATGGATGGATTTATGGAAGGATGGATGTATGGATGGATGGATTTATGGAAGGATGGATGTATGGATGGATGGATTTATGGAAGGATGGATGTATGGATGGATGGATTTATGGAAGGATGGATGTATGGATGGACGGTTGTATGGATGTATGGATTTATGCATGAATATATGGATGTATGTATGGATGTACGCATGGATGTATGCATGCATGTATGTATGGATGTATATAT
>NW_016921655.1:1455-2115 GCF_001483705.2 Eufriesea mexicana | reverse complement strand
TGGATGGATGGATTGGTGGATGGATGTATGGATTAAGAGATGTATGGATCGATGGACGTATGGATGGGTGGATGTATGGGTGGATGAATGAATCGAAGGGTGAGCGTATGGATGTATGGATGTGCGGATGGACGGATGTATGGATGTATGATTTTATGGATGGATGCTGGATGGGTGGATGTATGGATGGATGAATGTATTGAAGGGTGGACGTATGGATGTATGGATGTGCGGATGGACGGATGTATGGATGTAAGAATTTATGGATGGATGGATGCACGGTTGGATGGATTTATGAATGGGTGGATGGATGGATGTAGGTATGAATGTATGTATGGGTGTATGTATGGAAGTATGGGGGTGTATGTATGTATGTATGGATGGATGTATGTATGGGTGTATGTTTGGATGTATGTATTGTTGTATGTATGAATGTATGCATGAATGAATGTATGAGTCTATGTATGGATATATGTACTGATGTGTGTATGTATGTATAGACGGATGGATGGATTGGTGGATGGATGTATGGGTGGAAGGGTGTATGGATCGATGGATGTACGGATGTGGTGGTGTGTGGATGGATGGATGTATGGATGTATGCATGGATGTACGTATGGATGTTTCTATGGAAGAATGCATGGATGTATGTAAGGATGT
>NW_016921655.1:0-1309 GCF_001483705.2 Eufriesea mexicana | reverse complement strand
ATGGATGTATGCATGGATGTATGTATGGATGTATGTATGGATGTTTGTATGGATGTATGCATGGATGTATGTATGGATGTATGTACGGATGTGTGTATGGATGTATGTGAGGGTGAATGTATGTATGTATGTATGGATGTATGTATGGGTATATGTTTGGATGTATGTATTGATGTATGTATGAATGTATGTGTGAATGAGTGTATGAGAGTATGTATGGATATATGTGCTGAAGTGTGTATGGATGTATAGATGGATGGATGATTTGGTGGATGTATGGGTGGATGGATAGATATATGGAAGGATGCATCTATGTATGAATGTATGTATGGATGAATGGACGTATGGATGGATGGATGTAAGGGTGGATAAAGGTACAGAGGGACGGATGTACGGATGTATGTATGTACGGATGTATATATGTTTGTATGTTTGGATGCATGGTTGTTTGGTTCAATGGATGTATGGTTGGGATTATGTATGAATTGATGGATGTATAGAAGAGCGGATGTGTGGAAGGATGTATGTTCGGATGGATGTATGAATGGCTGGATGGATTAATGCATCGATGCATGTATGGGTGGGTGCTGGTATGAATGGATGGATATATGGCAAGATGCATGTATGGATGGATTTATGTATGGATAAATGTTTGTATGGATGGATGGATGTATGGATGGATTGAGGTATGGATGGACGGATGCACGTATGTACGGTTGTATGGATGTATACATGTATGGATGTATGGATGGATGGATGTGAAGGTGGTTGGCAGTACGGATGGTAATATTTATGGATGCATGGGTGTGAGGATGCATAGATGTGCGGACGGATGGATGTATGGATGGATGTATGTATGGATGTTTGTATGTATGAAAGTATGGGGGTATGGATGTTTGTATGTATGTTATGTAAGGATGTATGAATGTACGAATGAATGGATGTACGGATGCGTGGACGTATGTTTGTGTGGGTGAATGAAAGTATGGGTGGATGGAAGGAAGTGTGGATGGATGGATGGGTGGAAGAAGGTATACATGGATGAACGGATGGATGTTTGTATGGATGGCTGTAAGGATGTATGGACGTATGGATGTATGTATCTACGTACGTACGAATGTGTGGATGTACTGATGTGTGGATGTATGGATCTATGAATGTATGGATGTATGGGTGGGTGGATCTATGGATGGCTGGATGTGTGGAAAGATGGATTTATGGATGGATGTATGTATGGACGAAAGGTTGTATGGATGGGTGGATGTATGGATGGATGGACATATGGATGGATGGATATATGGATGGATGT
>NW_016921654.1:0-550 GCF_001483705.2 Eufriesea mexicana | reverse complement strand
TACGATTGGTTTGGTCAGCTTAGGTTCAGTTGGAATAGGATAGCACTGACTTTCGTGCTATACAATCTTGTCAGGCGGATTTCTGTGATCTAGTGTGCTCCGTTGCATTATGCTCGGCACCGAGGGGGCCTGGAGCGGTGGTCGCGGCAGGTTACTTTGAGATATTCTTGTTCCTTTAGGTTAGGTTAGGTCTGGATAGGTCAGGATACCTTCCACTAATTTTCTATTCACTGTAGTGAGGTTGATTCCTGCGCACTACTCTGCTTTAGTACATTCTGGTTGTCTCTGCGGACGCCAGCAATTGTGGTCTCGTCATGTTAGGTTGAGTCATGCTACATTTGTTTGTGTCACGTTTTTCAAGGTAAGGAGAGGCTACTTTGACTTTGTACTGTACACTGCTATTGCCTGGATTTCTGCACTCTAAAGTGCTATAATATGCCGTGCTTGTCCCCGTGGTGGTCAGTTCTGTTGATCTCGGCTCGTTAGTTTGAGTTAGGTTACGTTCCGTTAGGTTAGGTTAGGAAGGTTCGGTTAGGATTTCTTTTACCTT